>NW_005370024.1:1181561-1187208 GCF_000412655.1 Myotis brandtii | reverse complement strand
GCATCATCGGACCATTCTTCTTCGAAAATGCGGCTGCTCAGGCAATAACAGTTAATGGTGCTCGCTATCGCAACATGATAATCCATTTACCTGATATACTATTCCATACATAACCCTATACTGTATACTTTATGAATCAATAAAAAATTTACAATTTTTAATTATAAACCTGTGTTTTTTATCAAAATTACTTCTTGCGTGAATTTTGGGACACCCTTTATATTTGCCATGACTGGGTTTGGTGTTGCTGGGTGAGAGGGATGACTTGCAAACTGATGTGTAATCATTTCCTAGTACAGGATGCAACCTGGCATAGCTGTTATCATCCACTATTTTAAGGCCACCTGTCCACTCTTCACTATATAAACCATTCCAAATGCTAAGATTTATAGAATATAAAAATGGGAGTCACTGTGAGGATTGTATCAATGGAGAAATGAAACCAAACTGACAGCTAGCTTAAAGCCATCATCTGTCACATGTAAACCGAGCCAGGAATTTTATCTTTTACAGTGAAATTGCCTTAGGGCCAATTCATTGTGCAGTGAAAATGCTTGCAGAGAAAATGCTTGAGGCAAAGATGTTTACAGCAAAAATGTTTATGGTGAATATACCTAGTACCGGTTCTCAGAAGGCTTGGGAATGACACCTCACATACTTCCAATGCTTGCTGGTGTCAGGCTCTCCTTCATTCTCCTAGCAGCCCTGGGAGGAATGTATTCTCACTCTCCCCATTTTACTTGTCGGCAACTTGCCCAAGGCATACATCTATGAAGTGGAGGAAGTGAGGCTTCAAACCCATGTGGTATGGGTTCGGAGCTTGGTTCTTCACCCCTGCCTCCATGGCTTCTGATGACGTCATCTACTCACAGGACAGTTCCAAACTGAAATTGGCCACAGCCATCTTTAGAAATAGCCCCAAGGTACCAGACAATCATGACCTTCTTTATTTCCCCCTCCACTGAGTGCCATGTAGATCTAGCTCAACATTTCTTAGGAGAGATGTATCAGTTAGGGTTTCTTTTTGGAAAGCCACCAAGACAACTGTGGCTAAGATCATATGAAAGAGGAGTTTGTTAGAGGGATGTTGAGAGGATGGGGAGTGAGAGGAGAGCTGGAGAATCTGGCTAAAAAATAGGATAGGAAGTCTCACCGACGTGCCTGGTATGGGTGGATATGCTTCAGAAATGCCTCAAAACTCAGGGCACTGCTTGCTGCTGGAACAAGGGACTCTATTTTGTATGAGTCTTGAGACAATGAGTCTGATTGTCCAAGCTCAGGGCTGTACAGAATGGGGAGAGAAAGGTTTTAACGAAAGGAGACTTTGGGTCCTTCTACCTGGAGATAGAAAGTGTGGGCCTTGCTGGTGTGGCTCAGTGGTTGAGCATCGACCTATGAATCAGGAGGTCATGGTTCGATTCGGATCAGGGCACGTGCCCAGGTTGGGGGCTTGACCCCCAGTAGGGGGCATGCAGGAGGCAGCCTATCAATGACGCTTTCATCATTGATATTTCTCTCTCCCTTCCTCTCTGAAATTTAAAAAAAAATATTTAAAGTGTGGGACTTCAGTAGTGGGAGGAAGGACCTCATGTTTACTATTGAATGGAATGGGCAAGAGGTGAGTATGAGTGGGGAGAAAGAGGGAGCGAGAAGGAAAAGGATTGGAAGACAATTAGAACAAGTAGGTGGTAAGGTAGGGTTCAAACTTGGGTAATGGAAGAGAGACTGGGGAGAAGAAAGGGTTTAAGAGGATGACTTACCAGCAGTTTCCTTTTTCTTTGTCCCCCCCTCCCCCTTATTCACCAGGTTCTGAGCCATCACGTCCTGCCTGAGTATATTTGGGTAGGTCTGAGAATTAAAGATTGTCTATTTCCAAGTCTATCTTCTGGCCTGAAGACCCTCTCTTCAGAATGCTGACCTCTCCCCTCAAGTCCTAAATCTCATCTTAGTATCATTTTGTTCCCAGTGTTTTTAATCCAAAGTTATTTTTCTTCTAATAGAGAGAAGCAAGTAGGGCCCATCTTTTTAATGTAATTTCAGAAGTGGACCATTCCCCTTGATTACAAGCAAAACCAAACCTAATATTACTTTGGACTTATGTTACTGTTAATATTATTTACTTTCCAAAAACAGACTAACCCCCAATTAGCATTGTGAATTGTCTGCCCTGTAATGACCAGAGAGCCCATTCTATTACATTACTGAAATCATTTGCATAGTAATTATGGTTTAGCTCTATTGGTAATTGGAATGGCTTCCCTCTGGTAATGTACAATGGGCTCTCATTCATCACATGGAACCTGGCCAGACGGCAGAATTGAGGAAGTGCACTCCTACTAAACCCATGGTCATTTTAGGTTCCAAACCGGCATCTCACTTTGCTCCATCCTCATCCCTCTAATGTTTCTTAGTTTCTAAACCACTTGTGCAACAGAAAAACAATCTAAACTGCAACTGTGATTGGTCTAGGGAAATTGTATTTAAAAATTCAGCAGTGTGAATTACCCATCTTGTCCCCCTCCCCTCTTCTCCAACATGATAAATGATGTCTGAAAGGAAATGTCACAAGCTATCAGGCAATTCACCCCTCTCTCTCTCTCTCTCTCTCTCTCTCTCTCTCTCTCTCTTATCTGCTTTAAGTAAACTAGATGTAGTGCAGGGAGTTTGCATAAGAAGAATAAGAAGACACAACAAAACTAGAGACTTAGCCTTTGCCTTACAAAAGGAGTCTTTTAAAAAAATGTCTTTGAATCCCAAGTGCTCCTGCTTCAATTAAAATATTATTTAAGCCGTAACCGGTTTGGCTCCGTGGATAGAGCGTCGGCCTGCGGACTGAAGGGTCCCAGGTTCGATTCCGGTCAAGGGCATGTGCCTTGGTTGCGGGCACATCCCCAGTGGGGGGTGTGCAGGAGGCAGCTGATCGATGTTTCTCTCTCATCGATGTTTCTGACTCTCTGTCCCTCTCCCTTCCTCTCTGTGAAAAATCAATAAAATGTATTTAAAAGAATAAAATATTATTTAATCTCTAAAGCTTTAATTTTCAAAGAAAGATTAATAAAACAATCTAAATTTATGTACACACACATGCGTGTGCACACATGCACATACACTCACATATACATACAACATCACCGAAACAGCACCTAAGGCAAAATGGAAAGAATGCAGGAGCCAGGCAGAGGTGGCCCATTCCTGACTATGATTGCATCTACGTCATTCTATCTACCTGAGCATTAGTTTCCACAGCTGTGAAATGGCAATAATAACAACTTATCAGTTTTAGTTGGGTTACAGGTTGGACAACTGTAGCAGAGACCGCCCCAAAACTGTGTCTTGGACAAGACATGAGGATATTATGCCCCTCATATACCAGCAAAGTCAGGGACCCAGGCTCCCTCCATCTTGTTGCTCTCCATCCCTGGGTATGGGGAGAACCTTTGTCCATGAGTCCCAGGAAAAGCCACCACCACATCCATATTCCAGCCGATAGGAAAGGGGAGATGAGGGTGCACCCCTAGCTTTTAACAGCTTCCTGGAAGCTGCATAGGTCACTTCTGTTCACATCTATTGGATGTGACATCTAGCTGCAAGGGAGGCTGGGCATCACATCTTTACTTTGGTTATCCATATGCTCATTTAAAACTAGAGAGATTTCTGCTACTAAGGGAGAAGGAGGATTAGATATTGGGGATGACTAGCAGACTGTCACTCTTGCCACATTGTGGTGAAAAGTTAGAGGAGGAGGAAGTGGTGGCATTAGATTCTTTTTTTAAAAATTCTACATCTGAGAGGAGGTAGTGTTTTCTTTCTTTTTTAAAAACAATATATTTTTATTGATTCAGAGAGGAAGAGAGAGGGAGAGAGAGATGGAAACATCAATGATGAGAAAGAATCACTTATCAGCTGCCTCCTGCATGTTCCCTACTGGAGATTGAGCCCACAACCTGGGCATGTGCTCTTGACCAGAATCGAACCCAGGACCCTTCAGTCCACAGTCCGACACTCTATCCACTGAGTCAAACCAGCTAGGACACTAGATTCTTTTGTATTTTGTTTTTAATTGGAAAATTAGACCATATCCCAGAAGCCTCCTTCAATCCCAGAAGACTTCTAATCACACACCAGAAACATTATCACATGGCTACAGCAAGCTGCGAGGGAAGTTAGGAAAGTGAGCACTTAGCCTTCCAAACATGGCAATGGAAAACATAAAAGGAGACAGGAGAGGAAAAGAAATACTGGATTGGCTAAACAAGAGTGTCTGCCAGCGTGTTCCAGAGAGGTTAAGTAACCTGTGCAGTGTCACACAGCTATTCAGACTCACATCTGCCGACTTCTAACTTTGGCAATAAACGGGTGTATATTGAGTTTCTGCAAAACCGAGCATGACCTGTAGGTGGAGCTATAACCTTTCCCAGATAAATATTATGAGCTAGGAGGAAGCTTGCAGCAAGCAGTTGAGGCCAAATGGACTTGCTGTGGGAAATTACTCAAGAGACTGTAAAAATATGGATTCTTGGGCACCAGAATCTCAGAGGTTCCAATTCAGAAGGTCTGCAGGGGCCCTGCGATGGAGATCGAGTTGGCCATAGGCTGTGTTTGAGATCACTGCCCTCAGAGGGCTTCCCGTACACCTGGAGTGGCCCCTGGGAGACACGTCACCAACTCGGCACTGTCCTGAAAGAAGCAGGACCTGTCACTTATGTCTCTTCTCAAGACCAAATGCTATCGCAAAGACTTGTGCTTGATTTCAGGTTCCTAGAAATTGGGGCCACCTGTTCTCTTTTGATAAAACCATAACATTGGTGTTTTGGATTATAACCAAAGAAAATGCTAGTCTTCCAAGACTGAGGACAGCCAAGGAGTTCTGTTCTCTTTTTAGTTCTTGTTAAGTAAAACTTCAGCATCTGTACTGTTCTTGCCTCCTTACCAGAAGCTAGTGTGGGACGGTAGTGAAGATATTTTGTGTTTCTGCAAGGTCAGGGCTTTCTGAGCAGAAAAATCTAGGACATGGATTGAAGTGCCAGCCAGGGAAGTTAAAGCATGATGAAGAGGCCTGAGGCCTCAGGAAGGATTTAGAGAAGATCTCTCCATGAGTTTACATCTCACATGGGAAGAAACTCTTGGTTACAAACTCCAGTTTGTTGTATCTACTTCTTGGAGACAGTTATTTATATCCAAAGGGTAAACACCGAGGAACTTTCCAGAGGGAGCACATATACATTGAGGAGATTGGGTTTCTCTCCCTCTCGCTTGGGTGGAAGGGCATTATGTAGATTAGCCCCCAGCTTCATGTTTCCAGGGTTCCTCCATGTGGGGTGCGTGCCTCCCTCTGTATGTGTGAGTGTGACTCTTATTGCACCACCCAGAAGGGGGCACTCTGAGGAGCTGGGGAATGGGTGCAGTTATTGCAGTAAAGTAGTAATAATGATTGTCGTGATCTGGAAACCTCATGTTCACCTTCAGGGTAATATAAATAAACTAGAGGCCCGGTGCATGACGTGCACCAGCAGTGGGTCCCTTGGCCTGGCCTGTGGGATTGGGCCGAAACCAGCTCTCTGACATCCCTGAGGGGTCCTGGATTGCAAGAGGGTGCAGGCCAGGCTGAGGTACTCCACTGGTGTACAATTGGGGCCGGGAGGGATGC
>NW_005370024.1:1161472-1181492 GCF_000412655.1 Myotis brandtii | reverse complement strand
TCCAGGGCATGTCCAGCCTGTCTCACTCAGTCCTGATCAGCCGGACCCCAGCAGCAAGCTAACCTACTGGTTGGAGCATCTACCCCCTGGTGGTCAGTGCACATCATAGCGACTGGTCTACTGTCTGCCCCCTGGTGGTCAGTGCATGTCATAGCGAGCGGTTGAGCGGCCTTAGCATATCATTAGCATATTACACTTTGATTGGTTGAATGGACAACTGGATGACTGGACAGTTAGCATATTAGGCTTTTATTATATAGGATATTGACATTAAAGGCTTATCAGCTTAGAGTCTGAGAGTGTCCTCTTTCACTCATCAATGGGGGCAACCAGCAGAAGGGCTGTGTGGTCTGACAGCTGAGCCTCTGTGTACGCAATCATGGAGAGCCCAATGTAGGAGTGAGGTGGCGGAGCGGGAACATGCTCTGACTCTTTTTTCTGTTTCAATCAGCAAAGAAATAAAGGGCCATAGTGATATTTAATTACTATCTTTTTTTTTCTTTTTTTTAAAGGCTGTTTCCAGATCTTAGCTATGGTGAATTGTGCTGCTATGAACATATGGGTGCATATATCCTTTCTGATTGGTGTTTCTGGTTTCTTGGGATATATTCCTAGAAGTGGGATCACAGGGTCAAATGGGAGTTCCATGTTTTGTTTTTTGAGGAAACTCCATACTGTCTTCCATAGTGGCTGCACCAGTCTGCATTCCCACCAGCAGTGCACAAGTGTTCCTTTTTCTCCACATCCTCTCCAGCACTTGTCGTTTGTTGATTTGTTGATGATAGCCATTCTGACAGGTGTGAGATGGTACCTCATTGTTGTTTTGATTTGCATCTCTCGGATGATTAGTGACTTTGAGCATGTTTTCATATGTCTCTTGGCTTTCTGAATGTCCTCTTTTGAAAGGTGTCTATTTAGATCCTTTGCCCATTTTTTGATTGGATTGTTTATCTTCTTTTTGTTAAGTTGTATGAGTTCCCTATAAATTTTGGAGATTAGGCCCTTATCAGATATGACGTTGGCAAATATGTTTTCCCACGCAGTGGGTTTTCTTGTTGTTTTGTTGATGGTTTCTTTTGCTGTGCAGAAGCTTTTTATTTTGATGTAGTCCCATTTGTTCATTTTCTCTTTAGTTTCAACTGCCCTAGGAGCTGTATCAGTGAAGAAATTGCTTTGGCATATGTCTGAGATTTTGTTGCCTTTGGATTCTTCTAGAATTTTTATGGTTTCCTGTCGTACATTTAAGTCCTTTATCCATTTTGAGTTTATTCTTGTGTATGGTGTAAGTTGGTGGTCTAGTTTCATTTTCTTGCATATATCTGTCCAATTTTCCCAACACCATTTATTGAAGAGACTATCTTGGCTCCATTGTATGTTCTTGCCTCCTTTGTCAAATATTAATTGAGCATATTGGTTCGGGCTGATTTCTGGGGTCTCTATTCTATTCCATTGATCTATATGTCTGTTCTTGTGCCAGTACCAGGCAGTTTTGAGAACAGTGGCTTTGTAATACAGCTTGATATCTGGCATTGAGATCCCACCTACTTTGTTCTTTCTCAGGATCGCTGCAGCTATTCGGGGTCTTTTTTTATTCCAGATGAATTTTTGGAGAGTTCGTTCTAGATCTTTGAAGTAGGCCATTGGTATTTTAATGGGAAGTGCGTTGAATTTATAGATTGCTTTGGGTAGTATGGACATTTTAATGATGTTGATTCTACCAATCCAAGAACATGGTATGTTCTTCCATCTCTTTATGTCTTCCTCTATCTCTTTTTTCAATGTCCTGTAGTTTTCTGAGTAGAGGTCTTTTACCTCTTTAGTTAAGTTTATTCCTAGGTATCTTAATTTTTTTGGTGCGATGGTAAATGGGATTGTTTTTCTAATCTCTCTTTCTGAAAGTTCACTATTGGTGTATAGAAATGCCTCAGATTTCTTGGGGTTAATTTTGTATCCTGCTACATTGCCAAATTCATGTATTAAGTCTAGTAGTTTTTTGATGGAGTCTCTAGGGTTTTGTATGTATAATATCATGTCGTCTGCAAATAAGGACAGTTTTACTTCCTCTTTTCCAATTTGGATGCCTTTTATTTCTTCTTCTTGTCTAATTGCAATGGCTAATACTTCCAGGACTATGTTGAAGAGGAGTGGCGAGAGTGGGCATCCCTGTCTTGTTCCTGTTCTTAGGGGAAATGGTGTTAGTTTTTGTCCATTGAGTATGATGTTGGCTGTGGGCCTGTCATATATGGCTTTTATTATGTTGAGGTATGATCCTTCTATTCCCACCTTGCTGAGAGTTTTTATCAAAAATGGGTGTTGGATTTTGTCGAATGCTTTTTCTGCATCAATTGATATGACCATGTGGTTTTTTTCTTTCAATTTGTTTATGTGATGTATTACGTTTATTGATTTACGGATGTTGTACCATCCTTGCATTCCTGGGATAAATCCTACTTGGTCATGGTGTATGATCTTTCTGATGTACTGTTGGATCCGATTTGCTAAGATTTTGTTGAGGATTTTGGCATCTATGTTCATGAGGGATATTGGCCTGTAATTCTCTTTCATTGTGTTGTCTTTACCTGGTTTTGGTATTAGGGTGATGCTGGCTTCATAGAATGAGCTTGGAAGTGTTCCTTCCTCCTGAATTTTTTGTAGTAGTCTGAGGAGGATAGGTTTTAGTTCTTCCTTGAAAGTTTGGTAAAACTCCCCTGAGAAGCCATCTGGTCCTGGGCTTTTGTTTGCTGGGAGCTTTTTGATGACTGCTTCAATTTCTTCCATAGTTATTGGCCTATTGAGATTTTTAGATTCTTCCTGATTGAGTTTTGGAATGTTGTATTTTCCTAGGAATTTGTCCATTTCCTCCAGGTTGTCTAGTTTGTTGGAGTAGAGCTGTCCATAGTATTGTTTAACAATCATTTGTATTTCTGTGGGGTCTGTTGTTATTTCGCCTCTATCGTTTCTGATTTGGTTTATTTGGGTCCTCTCTCTTTGCTTCTTGGTGAGCCTGGCTAGAGGTTTGTCGATCTTGTTTATCCTTTCAAAGAACCAGCTCTTGGTTTCATTGATTTTCTGTATTGTTTTTTTGGTCTCTATGTCATTTATTTCTGCTCTAATCTTTATTATCTCCTTCCTTCTGCTCACTCTGGGGTTTTCTTGTTGCTCTCTTTCTAATTCTTTGAGTTGAAGAGTTAGATGATTTACTACCATTTTTTCTTGTTTTTTGAGATAGGCCTGCAGAGCTATAAACTTCCCTCTCAGGACTGCTTTCATTGTGTCCCATAGGTTTTGGATTGTTGTGTTTTCATTGTCATTAGTGTCCAGGATGTTTTTAATTTCTTCTTTGATGTCATTGGTAACCCAATCAATATTTAATAACATGCTATTCAGCTTCCAAGTGTTTGAGTATTTTGGGTTGTTTTTATTGTAGTTTATTTCTAACATTATGCCATCGTGGTCTGAGAAGAAGCTTTTTATGATTTCAATCTTCTTGAATTTGTGGAGACTTTGCTTGTGACCCAATATGTGGTCTATTTTTGAATATGTCCCATGAGCACCTGAGAGGAATGTATATTCCATGGCTTTGGGGTGAAGTGTTCTGAAGATGTCAATTAAGTCCATCTGATCTAGTGAGTCATTTAGGATTGCTGTTTCTTTGCTGATTGTTTGTCTAGCGGGCTTATCCAGTGGTGTCAGTGGTGTATTAAAGTCCCCTACTATGATTGTATTGTTGTCGATCTCTCCTTTGATATCTTCCAGGAGTTTTTTTATGAATTTGGGTGCTCCTGCATTGGGTGCATATATGTTTACCAGGGTTATATCTTCTTGTTGTATTGATCCCTTTAGTATTATGAAGTGGCCTTCCTTATCTCTGGTTATGGCCTTCACTTTGAGATGTATTTTGTCCGATATAAGTATTGCTACCCCAGCTTTCTTTTCCTTTCCATTTGCGTGAAAGATATTTTTCCATCCCTTCACTTTCAGTCTGTGTGAGTCCCTTCTAATGAGGTGGGTCTCTTGTAGACAGCAGATGTATGGGTCATGTTTTTTTATCCATTCAGCCACTCGATGTCTTTTGGTTGGAGCATTTAGTCCGTTTACATTTAAAGTTATTATTGAAAGGTACTTGTTTGTAGCCATTTCTTTTTTTGTGTGTGTGGCTGTTTTCTTTCTGAGCTTTTTATTCCTTCTTTTTACACCAGTCCCTTTAGCATTTCTTGCATTGCTGGCTTGGTGGTGATAAACTCCCTTAGCCTTTTTTTGTCTGTGAAGCTTCTTATTTCCCCTTCAATTTTGAATGATAGCCTTGCTGGATAGAGTATTCTTGGGTTCAGTCCTTTGCTTTGCATCACTTTGTAGATTTCTGTCCATTCTTTTCTGGCCTGATGTGTTTCTGTTGAGAAATCATTTGATAATCTAATGGGAGATCCCTTGTATGTAACTTTCCGTCTCTCTCTTGCAGCCTGTAAGATTCTCTCTTTGTCCTGAACATTTGCCATGGTAATTATGATGTGTCTTGGTGTGGGTCTTTTCGGATTCACCTTGTTTGGGACTCTCTGGGCTTGTGTGACTTTTTTCTTCCCCACCTCAGGGAAGTTTTCTGATATTATTTCTTCGAATAGGTTTTCTAATCCTTGTTCCTCTTTCTGTTGTTCTGGCACCCCTATTATTCGTATGTTGTTTCGTTTCATGTTGTCCCAAAGCTCCCTTAGGCTCTCCTCCTGTCTTTTAATTTTTTTCTCCAATTGCAGTACAGTTTGGGTGTGTTTTGCTTCCTTGTCTTCTAATTCACTAATTCGGTCCTCCGCTTCTCCTAGTCTACTGTTGATGCTTTCAATGGTGTTTTTTATTGCAGCTATGTCGCTCTTCATTTCTTGTTGGACTATCTCTTTTTTTAGCATTTTATGTTTAATTGTCATACATACCACATAGGGGTGTTCTTGTATCTGTTTAACAACTGGCTCCCTGGAAATGGGGTAAGGGTAGGGAATGGAAGCCCAGATTTGTAGTGTCTGCCAATATCTGTGGTGTAAATACTCCGAAAATGGTTGGTTACAGGCTGCCAATGTATGTCAACCAGCTTGCAAAATTCCTAAAAATTTAACAATAGGCTCTGTCAAGCTGGTATGAGCCAACTGTTCCACACCACTGGCATATGGCTAAAACAAAGCAAAACAAAATGGAATGAAATGAAACATGTACATCAAAAATGTAAGCAATAAAGGAGAATTCCCAATATTATATGTAAATTTTCTGCCCTTCAAGAGCTGGAGCTTGCCCCCGCCCCACCATTGAGGGTAGGCTACACTCAGTGACTCTTTCCAAATAATAGCACAGGGAAAGGAAAAATAATAACTTTACAATGGAGATATCTGGCAAACACTACCTTAAACAGGTAATGAAAGTTAGCTTTACCATGTCACTGGATATGATGTCATGCAAGTATCATGCATCCCCCAATTTGATGTAATGAGAAGGGTAATTCACATCTGCATGTTTGCTCAAAAACCTCATAACCTCAGGCTAATCATGAGAAAAAACCACCAGGCAAACCCACATATCTGATTAGTCCACCTCAAGACTCTCAAGATCATGACCACCAAGGACAGACTGAAAACGGTCACACACCAGACCAGACCCGAGGATTCTGGGAAGATGTGACAACAAAATGCAGTGTGGTATCCTGAGTTGGATCCTGGAACAATAGGGAATAAAAATGATGAAAAAAACAAAAAACAAACAAAACATTTGAGGTTTAGTTAATAGTAACATACCAAAGTCAGTTCCTTTGTTTTAACAAATAATCATGGAAATGTAAGATGTTGACAATGAGGGAAACTGGTTGAGAGGTATACATAAATTCTATGTAATATCTCTGCAACTTTCTGAAATCTAAAATTATTGTAAAAGTACAAAGTTTATTGAGATTTTTAAAAATGCAAATGTTAGAGGGGAGGGAGGAATAGGCAGAGCACAGAGGATTTTTAGGGCAGTGAAACTATTCTGTATGATACTATAATGGTGGATGCATGTCATTATACATTTGCCCAAACCCACCGAAGGTAGAACACCAAGAGTGACCATAATGTAAGCTATGGACTTTAGGGGATTATGATATGTCCATGTAGATTCATCAGTGGTGACAAATGTACCACTCTGGCGGGGATGTTGATAGTTGAGGAGGCTGTGCATGTTTTAAGTTCTCAGTTTTGCTGTGAACTTAAAACACCCAAACCTGGGTGTTGGACCAGCCTGTTCTGTGCCTCCACCCCTCCTACCAGTCTCAATGCGTTCTTTCTTCTTAACTTCCATTCAGCCAGATTTCAGGTGGTTCTGAATGGTGGTTGTTCTCTATTTTAGTTGTAATTTTTATGTGGTTGTGGGAGGCGGTGAGTACCAGCATTTACCTATGTCACAATCTTGGTTCTCCTCTCCGAGATTTAGGATAAGTTCCCAGAGAAACTAACAAAAAATATAACGCACTCTCATTTTTACTCTATGAAAAGCAAACAGTATTTCATGTTGAATTTTGTGAGAACTTGGACAATCTGACCCCTTGCTTGACAGAGAGGAACAATGAGGCTTAGTGACCTGGTCAAAGGGACTCAGTTGGTGACAAAGGCCAGGGCTCCTGCCATTGCCTGCAGCTCAGAGCTGGAGGAAGAAGCACAGTAGGTACCTTTGAGGAATGCTGAAAAGAAGAACGAATGTCCCTATGGCCCTTTAACAAGCATCCTGTTTTCAACAATAAGCGTGTTTGAGAAACCATCATTTATCAATGTCCTAACTTTTCTATAGCTGCTTAGTCTTTTTTGAGCAAAAATCTTTAACTTTAAAAATATATTTTAACCCTTTGCTTTTCACTCTAATTACCTATCCAGGTGTCTCCATTGTGAGAACTGTGAAAGCTCCTTTTTGGTTTTTTTTCCTTCCCTAAATCAGAAAGAGCTGGTGAGCTAAGGGCTGGCCTGCATACTGAGGTGTCTGGAAAACACCTTCGGGCAAAGGATGATTCAGCCTAGATACCAAATGAACATGGACCATGTGTTCCTCTCTGGAAAGCAGCCTTTGAAATGGATGAAACAACAGAGAAGGTGGTAGATCTGAGAATGTGAATAAAAACTATAATAAACTCCCGGAGAGAAAACAGTGTCTGGGCCACAATCTACAGAAAAAAATGGGCAGCTCGGGGAGGAGAGACAGGTACTGCTTGTTGTTCTCTCTTCCTTATTTTCTGCAAATCAGAAAAATAGCAGCATAAGCTCAGCCCCGCTGGAGACACAGAGAAATGGCATTCCCCTGTAGTTGGGGTGGGAAGCAAATAACAGGGGAGGGCAAACTCCTCTTCCTTCCCCTCCACAGGGAAGGACGAGGAGAGCAGATGATAACATTGCAGCGCTTGGGGCAGTGGTCCTGGCAGGTTCTTTGACGGCTGATACAGTTTGAAGTGTTTCTCCCAAAATTCGTAAGTTGAAGTCCTAATCCCCAGGACCTCAGAATGTGACCTTATTTGGAAGCAGGGTCATTGCAGCTGTAGTCAGCTAGGATGAGGTGATACTAAAGTCAGAGTGACCCTTAGTCCAATGAGGCCAGTGTCCTTATGAAAAGGGGGGCTTTGGGCCCAGGCACCCACAGAGGGAGAGCACCGTGTGATGGTGCAGGCAGAGACTGGGGTGAGGCTGCTACAAGCCCAGGGACACCAAAGGTTGCCAGCCAACCTCCAGGAGCTAAAGGAGATGCATGAGTCCTAGCTGGTTTGGCTCAGTGGATAGAGCATCAGCCTGCGGACTGAAGAGTCCCAGGTTCGATTCCGGTCAAGGGCATATGCCTGGGTTGCAGGCTTGATCCCCAGTAGGGGGCATGCAGGAGGCAGCTGATCAATGATTCTTTCTCTTCATTGATGCTTCTATCTCTGTTTCCTTCTCCCTTCCTCTCTGAAATCAATAAAAACCTATTAAAAAAAAAAGGAGAGGCATGAAAAACACTCCTCCTCAGAGGCCTCAGAGGGAATTCACCCTGCAGATACCATGACCTTGGACTTCTAGCCTCCAGAACTGGAAGACAATAAATTTCTTTTCTTTAATCCACCCAATATGGGGTATGTTGTTAAGGCAACCTCAGGAGAGGAATGCAGAGGCCAGTGGTGGCTGGTGGGAAAGGTGGGAAAGGCAGCTGTGAGAGACTGAGGAAGATATGTAATACCGAGGCTCCACCACCAGAGCATGGTCCCCTCTCCTCCTGAAACTCACTAGGAAGCAACTGGGGACTGCACACTTCAGCCTCTCCTCCTCCTACACACCATCCAGGGAAGATGATGTAACACTCTTCACAACTCAAACAGAGTCACCAACTATTAGAACTAAGAAGAGATAGTACTAATATTACTAGACACCATTCAAGTTTTAGTGTTCCTTCTACCAGCAGTAAAAAAACTAGAAAACACAATGGAAAATGACATAATAGCAATAAATCTAAACCACATTCAGGAATTTACTTAACAAAGAATGCTTAGACTATTTAGGGAGTAATTTAAAGCTTTATTAAAGGACAATGACCTGAATACATGCCTATACCATTATGCTCACAGATACAGTGACTTAATGTAATAGGATCAAATTTCCTAAAATTAATTTATGAATTAAATGCAATTTAAAAAAAGTCAGCATTATTTTTTGATACAGTTGACAGACTAATTCACAAGTTTGTGGCTGATATGAAAGAAAAGATAAGCTATTTGTTTCCAAAATCATAGGAAGACCTTTTTTGGAGACAGTGACCTGAACTCATTTTCCTCCCCTGAGGGTCCTTTTATTCAAGAGATATACTTTGACCCCAACTGTATGCCAGGAAATGTACCAAGTGCATTATATGCTCCACCTCACTGAATCCTCCCAAGGACCCACAAGCAGGAGTTATCAGATCTCTGTGCACAGACAGAAAAACCAAGGCTTGGAAGCTTAAACTTGCTCATGGTCATAAAGTAAGGTGGAGGGTGAGAAATTAAACCAAGTCTCCCGACTTCACAGGTATGAATGAACAGCTGTAAGTAAGGTCCTCCCTCTAGTATTATGGAAGCTGCAAAGGTAAATAGGACAAGCTCTCTTTTCTCAAATGCTTACCAGCTACTTGGTCATTTATAAACTGAGGGAAGTCTCCAATATCTTATGCAAAGAATTTAAAAAATGGTTTAAGAGATATCTAAAGGGAAGATTTAATTTTTTTCTAATTAGCGGCTGGCTTCCCAGAGATGGTGCAGTTTGAGCCAGGCTTTGAATGGGGAACAGAATTTGAATGTCCAGAGGCATTTTATGAGAGGGGGTCAGCATGATAAAAGGCGAAGTGATAGGCAAGGGCAGGCTGTTTAAATCAGGGACAGTGAGGGCAGTTGGAAATGAAGGACCGAATACAGAAGGGGACATGGGAACCTGAGCTGTGTCTTTCTAGATGGGACAGCTACCAGTCTGGAATTCCATAACATCACTGAAGGTAATACTGTAAAGCCAATGTTCTAAACGTGGGGCTTCATTACTCCCTGGAATTTTGGGCAAAATGTATGAGCAGGTATGTGTGTGTATGTGCATGTGTTTGTACATGCATGTGTTTGTAGTAGAGAGAGTATGTGTGTGGTATGAATGGTTATCTGTGTGTCATTTTCTGGAAAAAAGAAGCACGGACCATGGCTGACCACAGGTGCTTTTTGAGTGATGTAACTAGGAAGAGGTGAAGAACCACACACTGCACATAAAATGAGAAAGCAAAGATCAGGAATTACACAGATAAAGTGGATTTGGTGAAGGAGGCTAGAGGGAAATTGTCAGAGAGAAGAACCATGGGCATCTACTATTACAGTGGGCCAAGAGAGAAGAGTTAAAACATGGGATGACTGGTCAACCATGCCTAATGAGTTTAAGAGAACAAGCCTATGAGTTCTATCAGGTGTGATCATCTGTGCTTTCTTGGGTCATCAGGAAATCATTCGCCTGCTCTAATGGGTGCTTTATGTAATTAGGAATAGTCAAGCTAATGTAATTGCAAAGAAAAAACAATGCCCTATGAAAGAAAAGGTCCACAAGGTGGCACTATGGGCCAATAAGAATATTCATCTGGCGTTTACAAGTAAAATGTTTACCTTCCTCTCTTTTTTTTATCCTTTACTAATATGCTGCAGCCCGATCTCCTGCATAATTTGTCTATTAAAAATACTGGCATTTGGAAATAATATCCCTAGTTTCACGATGCCTGCTTACTCTTTACATAATCCTGAGTAGACTTTGAAAGCCTTCATTTGAATCCCAGCTCTAATACAGGAAGTTGAATCTAATCCTTAATTTACTAAAATCCTCATAAGAAGGCGTGCAGTCACTGCTGGCATTTTCTGGTGCTTGGGGAACTGTGAGATTGGGAAAGACAGGAGGGAAATAAGAGTTCAAGGAGAGAAAGGAGCTTGAAGTTTGATCAGAAAAGCAAAGGACATAAGCTCCAGCCACAGTTGGAATTTTGGGCACTGGCTGGTGTGGCTCAGTTGGTTGAGTGTCTTCCCATACACGGAAGGGTCACAGGTTCGATTCCCTATCAGGGCACATACCTGGATTGTGGGTTCAGTCCCCAGTCAGGGCATGTGCAAGAGGCAACCACTCAATGCTTCTCTCTCACATTGGTGTTTCTCTCTCTCTCTCACTCTCTCTCTCTGCCTTCCTCTCACTCTGAAATCAGTAAGTATATCCTTGGGTGAGTATTGAGGGAGGAGGAGGAGGAGGAGAAGGAGGAGGAGGAGGGGGAAGAGAAAAAGAAGAAGAAGTAAGTGCCTGGAAGGAAAAAAAAATCAAATGTCACTGCAAAGGGTATATCTAGAATGAAGACCTTAAACATCACTTTATGGAGAGCGAATGATAACAACCTATATTTACTGAACACGTACGTGCCGGGCACTGTTACATTAACTAACTCATTTAGTCCTCTGCAGCAAGTAGTAGTATCCGCCTCATTTTACAGGAAAACCAGGCATGTGGGTCAGAGTGGCAGATGTGAGTTTACAACCCAGCTAGACCTTATCACACCAGAAAACAACAGTCTTCAGAGGATTGTTGTTAAAATCAAAAGAATTAATATTAGATGCAAACTGAAAATTGCTGCTTTTCAGCCTTTTTTGGCTTAGAAGGATGTCAGTTTCATATGCCTCCACCTAAGACATGAGCAGCACTCAGAACAGCGCCTGGGATATAGTCAGCGCCCAACCATATTTCTTCTCAGATGATTCTGTCTGCAGACAAGTGAGCTTTAAAAGCTAAATCTACGTGGGGCCGTTGTTTAAACTGGATGGGGTGGGGTTACTGCCACATTGGAGTTCCCCAAGGAGCAAGCTAGCCTTCTTGTTAATTCCTTTTCATTTATGATCTCTGTGTGTCTGCACTGTTTGCTTCTCATCTCTCTTCCCAGACTTCGGCTGAGAGCATATTCTTTGGGACTGGGAGCAGAGAAAGAGGTCTTTGTTTTCTCGCAAGGCAATTGCATGTGCAGAAGCCCTTGCCTCCTCCTTTGGGGCTCAATCCCTTCTCCCTCCCGCCTCTACCCCACACAGCTTGCCCTCCAGCAGCTCTGCCTCTGAAACTACCCTGAAGAAATCGAGCTGGAAGTGTCTCTGGGACCTGCTTAGCTCAACCTTTGAGCTGTTTATCAATGAGAAGGTGGGGACAGCTGATCAAATTGCTGCAAAAAGGATAGAGGGATGGCCCATGATAGGAAGAGCAGCTGCCCTCCAGCCCTGGAGCCCTCTCAGCCTCAGATTGGGTGGGACAATCAATGACTCCGCACTGCAATGCAGGGGCCCGTACACCTCCACACATCGCCTCTGAAAGAGGAAAGTAAGTTCCATAGCACAACCCCTGGCTTTTCCCTCAAACACGAGGCTCGCTCCAATCTGCCTGAAGAGGCAAGCGCCAAGGGTTACTTATTTTCTGGAAGATAAATGGCGACCTGTTTCCAGTGAAACTGATTTCCAAGAAGCCTGTGCCTCCTTGACTGCTGACCCACTTCCAGATTCAATCCCGGCGGCCGTGGTTTCCAGAACATCACAGGGTAGCTTTCCCGCCGTGCAGTCCACGTTGGAACTTACATCGCCTTTAAAAGGCACAAATAGCCACATTGCATAATGTAACCTGATGTTCTGACAACCCCACTTATACTCAGGAGAAATTTAAAGGTCACTATTGCGGGGAAATAGCGGCGAGAGAATGAAAGTGCCTTAAACACGAATTTCACAGACGTTTCCTCATTTTGAATCTTACCTTATGAAATCGAGACCAAATTGCCTGTGAGTTTAACAAAATATACAAGCGTAGAATCCATTTCTTAGGAACAAAGTAGCCTTAGGAAAAATTGTAAAATAGAGTAGACACAGTGTGAAGTGGTCAAGGTTTGTCTTAGATGCTCTCTGGAACATCACTCATTCTTCCCACCTGTATTTATCCAGCACCCACCATGCTCAAGGCACCGGGCTAAGCCCTGTGGATCAGATGGCACAGAAGACAAACCTAATCCCTATCTTCGCAGGGCTCACAGCGTCAGGGAAGAAAGACACAGAGACACACAATGACAATAAAGGGTGAAAAGGGTTAGGAAAGTGGAAATACCTTTGGGAAGCATATCAGAGCAGGGGATCTGATAGTCTAAAGGTGTGGACAGCACCTTCCCCCAGTAAAGTGAGGCTTTAGTTCAGAACCGAAGGATGGGTAGGAGAAAAGCATGTTAGGGGAAGGGAAAGTGTATCACACAGCGGGGAGCAGCATATCTAGACACTGGGAGAGGTGAAAGAGCTTGCCACAGTTACCACAAAAGATAATCCAGAACAGGGTCAGCAGATGATGGCCGTGCACCAAATCCAGTCTACTGCCTATTTTTGTAAATAAAGTTTTATTGGAACACAGCCACATTCATTTGTTTTATTATTATTTATAGTAGCATTGTGCTACAATGATCGGGATGAGTAGTTGCAAAAGAGTATATGGCTCATAGTAGGCACTTAATAAACAGCAGCTGTTACAATATCTTCATTCTTCTACAGATGCCTTTAAGGGAGGGTAGAAAGTTCCTATCTTCTGAGGAAAAGACTCATTGTTCTTTGGCCAAAGCAACAAGTAAACGCCAGACCTGGTTTTAAATCTGCCCTAACTGACCAATAACCACTTTGCATCAGCAGCCACACTGCTGACAGTCATCAAGAAAGCTACAGTGTCACACAGGCAACTACAGCTAAAGGCCAACCCATCTGATAACACCCTTGTTTCTGAAAAACCCACCAACCTCTGAATTGTACTCTCTCCCTCTCTCTCTCTCTATGGTTCCAGCTCTCAGCCTTGCTTAGAGATATTGGGCCTTACAAATTGTCATTTGTCTCTCTCTAATGAGGATGGTCTCTTACTTGGACATGCCCAGAGTGAGAAACCTGACTGAGCCAGGATTTGAATCCTGAAGGCACAAGGAAGATTGGGGTCACCCAGACATCTCTGTTGGAGATTATGAGGCTGAGAATCCCATGATGCATTCCACACATAGGTACCAGCCTCTCCAGGTTGCTTTATACCAGAAGGCTTGTAGGGATGGAGAACCTTTTTTCTGCCAAGGGCTATTTGGATATTTATAACATCATTTGTGGGCCATACAAAGTTATCAACTTAAAAATTAGCCTGCTATATTTGGTCAAACATTTCATTAACTCACCTTTAATGCCTTGGCAGAGCCAGACCAAATGATTTTGTGGGCCTTATATGGCCCATGGGCCAGACTTCTCCATTCCTGGCTTAGAGGTTCATGGTCATAGGCACCTGCAATGCTGGGACTCATGGGATGAGTGTTTGTAGAAGTTACTGGTAAAAGAGTCTTCTCCTCCTTTACTGAAATGATCTGGCTTGGTACTTCTAGTGCCAGACTTGGCCAAGATTATAGCTGCTGCTTCCTCCTTTTGATGTGCTGGTTCTTAAACTGAAGTCTTTATTACTTATTCATCAAGTTGAGTAGCTGAAGTAAATTCTGCTCTATGGGTACATGGTCTTTTCAAATGTGTCTTTCGGTAATTCTAAGCTGTTCCAGACTAAAGGCCAGCAGATCTTGGTCTGACCCAAGATTTATGTAGGAGGAGGGCCTTCTTTTTCTTGTTTAAAAATCCTCACCTAATGATAGATTTTTATTGATTTTAGAGAGAGAAGGGAGAGAGCATGAGAGAAACATCAACTTGAGAAAGGAACATCGATCTGTTGCCTTTCATATGCTCCTGGATTAGGGATCGAACCTGCAACATGGGTATGTGCTCTGACCGGGAATCAAACCTGCAACACTTTGGGGCACGGGAGGATACTGAGCCACACTAGCTAGGGTGGCCCTTATTCTTCATACAAATACATGCCGCCTAAAAAACCTAGCATGCTGCCTAATTGGCCAACTGCAAAGATAAGAGGCTGAACACTCAGATTTCACTTAGCTTTTCAGCATCTGTCAGAATATCTTTTAGAAGGAGAATGATCAGCTGTGTGTGTTTCTGTGCTTCCAAATTTCATCTCTAGAATTTCTTTTTAAATAAACTTCTGTTTAGTCTGGGTTCACTGAAAGCAGAACCTGAGACAAAGATTTGCCTGTGGTTTTTCATCTGGAAAGTAATTCCAAGGAGCAGAAACTGAAAAGTAGATAGGGAAGCAAATACAAAAATGAACTGTTGAACTAGCCATTGCTGCAGGGGACTGGTGTTTTGTCTCACCAGGATCTTCTGAGAGAATTTTGAAATTCTTGTCTCCTTGGAATACATAAGGGAAAAACATTTACTAATCAGCTTTTATCACCTATTAGCTAATGATGATCTCGAGGTCTTGACTCTCCTCTACTTCAAGGTTGTAATGTTGCACGTAAGTTCTGCTATATGGGTACATGGTCTTGCCTGGGTTCCCACAGAGAATTGAGGGCTGTGTCAGAAAAGCTCCAGGTTAGGAAACAAGAAGTGTGTGGTATAGCTGGAGGCCAGGTGCTCTGTGGTTATTCCTTTGCAGAGCAAATCAAAGTTTGCTGCTTGGAACTTTCACAGAAGTAGCTGTAGCAAAATATAGGCCCCCAAAGATTTCTGTGGATCCCAAGAAATATCCAATGAAAATGCATTAAAATAAGAAACATAAAAAACATTAAGTAGGAAATTTGAGTTTAGCTCAAATGTGAAAAGAGCTTAGAAGCTATCATTCCTATTCTTTTATGAAAAAAAAACACACAAAACTGGATGAGTTGAAAGTCAATGACTTTTCCTGGACCCATCAGAGAAGTAAGATTGGACCCAACAGAGAAGTATAAACTCAGGGAAAACTGCCACCTCAACATGTGTTGAGAAAGAGATTTGCTCACCTAGAAAGAAGCTACTGGAGCTATAAAATGATAAGAACATTTAAATGAAAAGTTTAACAAATTTCCAGATATGGAGTATGGATTGGTGACAGTAAGAAACTACTGGGCTCATCAGTCTTAGGGGATCCCCAAACTTTCACAGGCTTTTCATCCAGGAGTCCAATCATGTTCTCACCGTGGGGATCTGAGAAAAACTTCCTTGTAGCTATGGCAGTCATTGTGAAATAAGCCAGAGCCTTCTTCACAGAAAGGACTCACTGGAGCTCTTTTCCAGATGAAAGAATGGAATTTCTCCCTACTCCAGCCTTTCTGATCCTCCTAAGGAGAGGAAAACTCATTTTGATCAGGGAATGGGGCTTTGAGGCACTGGATTTGGAATAGTGTAGTCAGGGTAGATACAGGGAGCAGGGAACACCTTTTTCCACTGAAGAAATGATGTGAAGGTCACAACTTCTAGACCAGTGATGGCGAACCTATGACACGTGTGTCAGAGGTGACATGCGAACTCATTTTTTTGGTTGATTTTTCTTTGTTAAATGGCATTTAAATATATAAAATAAATATCAAAAATATAAGTCTTTGTTTTACTATGGTTGCAAATATCAAAAAATTTCTATATGTGACACAGCACCAGAGTTAAGTTAGGGTTTTTCAAAATGCTGACATGCCGAGCTCAAAAGGTTCGCCATCACTGTTCTAGACCTAAGCCCACTAAAAGGCTGAAATTTAATCAGAAAATTATAGAATGCTCTCTCTCTCTCTCTCTCCATACCACCATACCAACAAGGCTCAAATATAACAGTGAATTACAGCTGAAAGAACTTTAAGGCATCAATTTTTTTTTTTCTGAGGAAGAGTACATAGAGAAGTTCAAAGTGAAGAGAGAAGATAAAAAGATTTACTCTAGAGCAGTGGTTCTCAAGCTTGGCTGCACATTAGAATCACCTGGGAATCTTTTTAAAATCCTGATTTCTGGGCCTCATCCTCCAGAAATTCTGTTTCTTTGTTACTAATGTTGTGGCCCCATCCCATAACAAAGAAACAGAATTAGCACTATCACAAGGAATGTGGTAATATTCTGCTATGAGCTCCATGCACTACCCATGAAGTGGTATAGTACTATGTGAAAGTGGACTTAGATTAATTGTAAATGTATATCACAATCTCTAGCAAACCCTAAGAGAGCAGATAAAATACTCAAATGAATCACAGACCTAAATATAAAATGCAATACAGAAGAAAATCTAGGTGACCTTGGGTGTGGTGATGACTTTTATGATACAATGTCAAAAGCACAATCCATGAAAAAAAAAATTGGTAAGTTGAATTTCGTTAAAATTAGAAGATTGTGCTCTATAAAAGACACTTAAGAAAGTAAAAGGATAAGTTATGGACTGGTAACTTATCTAATAAAGGACTGGTAATCAAGCTTCACAAAGAACTTTTAAAACTTAAAAATAAGAAAACAAGGAACTTGATTTAAAAATTAGCACACTACCTTAGCAGACACCTGATCAAAGAAGATATACAAATAAGCATATGAAAAATGGCTCAACCTCATGTGTCATTAAGGAATTGCTTAAATTGACAATGAGATACCACAACAAGCCTATTAGAAACATTGACAACACCAAGTACTGAAGATATGGGCGCAATAGAAACTCCCATTTGATGTTGGTGGGAATGGTCAAAGACCCTTTAGAAGAAACTTTGTCAGTCTCTTGCAAAACTAAACATACTCTTAAAATATGATTCAACCGTCATGTTCCTTGATATTTTTATCCAAATGAACAGAAAACTTACATCTATACAAAACTTGTACATAAATTTTAAAGCAACTTTATTCATTATTGCTGAAACTTGGAAGCAACTAAAATGTTTTTCAACTGGTGAATGAATAAACTGTGGTATATCCATACAATGAAATATTATACAGTCATTAAAAGGAATTTGCTATTAAGACACCAAAAGATATGGAGTAAACAAATGCATATTGCTAAGGGAAAGAAAGCAATCTGAAAGGCTATGTACTATATGATTCCAATTATGACATTTTGAAAAAAGCAAAATTATAGAAACAAAAAACAAAAAACACCAGTGGTTGCCAAGGGTTTGTGAGAAGGACAGGAAAGTTAGAATAAGTGGAGCACATGGTATTTGTAGGGCAATGAAATTATTCTGTGTGATACGGTACTGGTGAACCCATATCATTGTAAATGTGTTAAAACTCATAGAATGTACAACACAGAGTGAACCCTACTATAAACTATGGACCTTAGTTAATAATGATGCATGAATATTGGCTAATCAATGTAACAAATGTACCACAGTAACACAAGGTCCTGAAGGGGTGGGAGGAAGTATACAGAAGTCTGTCCTATCTGTGCTGACCAGAAGCCCGGGACCTATCTTTGCTTGCGTCTTCTCCTTTGTCGCTCATTGTCACTCATTTCCAATGCTGCTGGTTTATTCCTCTGTGATGTCACTTGAATCAATCTTGTTTCCTACACCTCTTTCGAAATTACATTGTTTTGGGCCACCATCTTCTCTCACCTGGCAATACTGGTGGAATTTCTGATTCAGGTACTGAAATGCAAAGTGATTTAAGGCCTTTGCATCTTGGTTTCCTTATCTTAAAAATGGGAATAGTTATACTACCTTTCCTCATGGGGTTTGGTGAGGATTAAATTAGGTAATTTAAGAGAAGAGCTTAGACTAGTGCTTGACACACAGAACTATATGTCATCATTCTCTTTGTTTTTAATATTTAACCAAGAATTACTTATTAAACAAAAAATTAAGACACAAAAGCAGCCCTGGAAAGTGTGGCTCAATGGGTTGGGCATTGTCCTGTGCACCAAAAGATGCTGGTTTTTCTCCAGTTCAGGGTACATGCCTGGGTTGTGGCCACGATTTCTGGGAGGGGGTGTGTGCAAGAGGCAGCTAATTGATGTTTTGCTCTCACATCATGTTTCTCTCTCTCCCCCTTCCTTCCTCTCTCTCTCTAAAAGAAAGAAAGAAACAAACAAACAAAACAATAAAAAAAGACAGAAAAGCAATACATGTATTGCTTTGGTCTCATTTCTTTCTGATTTGATAATACCCATGCAATTCAACTGTGATAATGTGTGTTTATGCTGATATCAAACCTTCATTCCTTCAGCTTTGAATTCATTAGTGGTGGGTACTGTATGTGCTTCTGGGGAGGTGTGTTTGAAAAATATAATGACCGAAAGGCTTATTATTAACCAAAAGGGATAACCTTGGGGTTTTTTGTAGCCTAGACAGCAGCAGAGGGAATGTTGCTATTATAAAATTGATACCAGAAACGTCCTGATCTGTCAAGGGAACAAGCCCTGGTAGGGAAGGCAGATACAGCAGAGTGGTGGTCACACAGCTGGGGTCAGAGGTCATTCTGAGGCAGAAGAGTTCAGAGGTAAAGAGAGTAGACTCTGGAAAATGACAGCCTGGTTCCTTCCTCTGTCACCTGATTGATCTGTGGCCTTGGGCAAATTACTTAACCTCCATGTCCCATTTTGTCATCAATAAAGTAGAATAATAAGCATCCTTAATTCTTTAGGTCATTGTGCAGTTTAAATGAGTTAATAGAGTAGTCCTGAAACACAGCAAAATTCCTAAAGACTCAGAGACCCCAGAGAAGTGAGTGCTTCTACCTTGACCCATTCATGGAGCCCATGTCCCAAAGCTGCTCCTGCGAGGCCAGCATGGGCCACTCTGTGAGGCCGGCCCAAGGCTACAGAGAGAGCCAGTATCAGGGCTTTTCAATAAAGGATTGTCTTTATATCATCAATGATTCAGCTCCTTGTGATGCCATTGTAATTAACTAATCATTAATAACAGGAAAGAGCAAAGGGAAAGCCAAATATTATAGGCATGTCACTTAGACAGTTCACCAAGAAACTAAAGCTTTATAATACTCCCTAGAGAGCCACCAGTCTATTCCCTGCAGATCTCTGAGGAAAGGGACAAGACAGGGAGGGGAATAGACGCATACCCAGTAAAAGTTGGGGTGATGTCAGGAAGGTACTTGTTTGTCAGTCACACCTGGGAACAGGTCATCGGCCAGTATAGGCATGGCCACTGCAAGGGCAAGAAATTTAGGCTATTTAATCCTCTAAACTAAGGAGTTTGTTCTCTTGGTGTGTTGCATTTGACTTCTGGCTTGCAGGGCTCTCTCGCTCCTGCTTCCTGGCATTCATCCACATGACCCATGGACATGGGCCCCTGCACATAATGAACTAATGGACTGCAACTAGCCTGATGCTGAACTGGACCCGGCTGCAACATGGAATGGAGACTCTGGACACTGGCTTTGCTCCTAGCTTTACTGAAACCCCAGCTACACTTCTATGACTGGACTAAGAAGGGAAATGGGACTTTGGAAACCCAGAGATGTAATTCTATGCAAATGAAAATCACTCATCCCCCTGTGCAAGTCTCAGAAAATTCGTTTTCTCAAGATATCGTAAGGACACCACCCCCAGCACCCAATGAGGAAGAGGATGCCCAAGTTTCCCCCAAAACATTTGGGCATCTCCAGTGACCAGCTGATGGTGGCCTTTGAATCCGGCTCATTCTAGCTTTAGACAGTCCTAAGGATTAGAGAGGACTCCCTGCTCCCTTCCCC
>NW_005370024.1:1135592-1161446 GCF_000412655.1 Myotis brandtii | reverse complement strand
TGTTGAAAGCTTCCTCCTATTTCTTCCATCCACTATCATTTTTCCCATGGTCAGACTGGACCTAATCTTTCACCTGACCCACCATCCAACCACCTGGAGCCAGCAATTAAGCCACTCCGAGACCTTCCTTTCCCAGCTGGACTCTAGAGTAATAATACCAGAGTGCATTTCTAGGCAGATTTAAGATCTCAGAAATAAACATGGTCTGTTTTCTCGAGCCCGTGGGCCCCTGCAGAACTCCAGGCTAGTCTGACAGAGCATGACCCTGTATGTGTTTGAGAAGAAGGGATGACTTTAAAGGTGATTTGTTAGCAAGTTTGCTCACCAAAGGGCCTGTATGTTCCGATTTCCTCCATGTCCTTCCAGAGGCTCTATTTCCTGATGATCAGTGGGAAAATCCCCGGAACAGGATTGGTTGTGTGAAATTTCAGATTTTCTGCAAGTTCACAGCTAGAACCCATGCACAATTATTGTTAAGAGATTCATTTTGCCACTCTGAAAGCCCCACGGATTAGGCCTTTCTTTCGGAAGAAAGGAAAAAGCCCCTTCTGAATTCATAGCCTCCTGTTGGAAATTCCCGGGATAGAATAGTCTTCACACTGCCCGAGCATTTAAATGTAAACGTTTTCTTTTCAAGGTCAGGGTTTAGAGCCCAAGGCCATTACTGAAACTGCAGGGGCAGAGCCAGAACAATTCTTTTGGCATTCTAAAAATAAGCAGCTTTATTTTCAAACTGTGGGATGTGGTTCAAAAGACAGAGTCTTAACAATTCACCTCTTTGACTGCCACTTGTATCCTTTTCTGTCAATTTGGCCAGAGGGAAGGAAGCAGGTCCTACACAAAGGGAACCCAATTTCTGAGAATTGCATAAGATTGGTTCTTGGAGATCCTGGTACAAATGTCTCCAACCTTTCCCTCCCTTTAGGGCCCAGGTGATGGATGGTTAGATTCCTGGTGGCTGAACCCCAAGCAGGATCAGGCCTCCATCAGATGCACCAGTAGGGAGAAAATTCTGAAAGGAAAGCAATGCCTTAGCAATGGACAGAGCTGGAAACCCAAAGGCCTTAGGGAAAAGCTTCCTTGAGCTGTGTTCTGGAGGGTGACGTGTGCAGCGGAGGTAGACTGAGGTTCTCCGTCCTTGTCATTTCTTACTTATTTCCATTTCTCAGCCTCAGTGAAAAGGAGAGAGTATCCTTTAGCAGAAAAATGTATCCACAGTATTCAGTAAGACAACACACTATTAACACCTGGAAGTCTTACTGATCTTAGAGATGCTTTTCTGGAAGACTCTAGCCCAAGCCATCTTCCCCCTCACCAGATGGTGGGCCTTGACCATACTGGACTCAGGCAGCATGAAACTGAGCTCTCAGGAATGAGTCTCAGGGGAGGTCAGAGAGACTTGAAAAGAATAGTCCAGCGTGGAGGGCACTGTCCATGAGCATCTGAGACCTGAGTGTGTGTGGATGGAAACCTGACCCAACAAGGACGGCAAGCACATACCATAGCCTTCTTGGCAGGCTCCTGCCCAGCAAGCAGGAATACTGTGTACTTCCTGTGAATGGACAAATGGACCACACCACAGGCCCACCCAGACTTTGCTGGGCATAACAGAGCCTTTTACATATTTTTTCATATTATATATCTAATAAATTTTTTCCAGCACCATGTTATTCATAAGACCTCCTTGAAACCTTCATTTTGACAAGATGGAAGCAACTATTTTAAAGCCATCTTAGCCATCATTCTCTATTCCATCAGTCTTTTTTGAATGACATTTTTTTTTTTAACATTTAGAACTGTTTTTATGGTGTTTGAGAATCCAGACTGACTGGGTAGTTCCCTGAATATAAGACTTTATTTACTATGAATCTGATTACTTTTCTCTACTCTCCCAACTCATAGCTAAATCATTTTATCTGTCTTCTTGCTGGTATCATGTTACAGATTTTGAATATCGATGGAAGTTTAATGTTGGACATGTAGACATTTATAAAAGAGGCATCACGGTGCAGGAAGAACTTAGCTGGCTGGTGTTCAGGAAGGTCAACTTTATGCATCTTGCCCAAGCTAGGTGGCCTTTAGAAAATTAATTTTTCTGAACCTTCATATATGTTTTTATATCTGTATAATGGGAGGGGTGAGATAGCTCAACCATGGTCAATTTTTTTCATATACTATTGGAACCTCCCTCAGCTCTTCTTCTTTTACTCTTCCTTTGAATTTCTTTCCATACAGGGATTTGCCTCATATGTCCCTGCTTTTATTGTTATCTCCCTAGCTCTTCCCATATCTGGTTCATTTTCATTTTGTAAATCTCCCAGCTCTAAAGTGGCCTCTTCAGAGAGCCCTCCCTGGACTACTTTATCTACCCACCCTGTCCCCTGTATTATTTTGTTTGTGTATATGATGCCACGTATTTAGTTTATTTTGCCTCTTGTTCACTGCTGAAACTGCTAAGCTGGAAGAGTACCTAGCGCATAGCAAGTGCTCAACATGTATGTGACAATACATGGGTAACTTGTACTATTCACAGAATGAACCTCTCTTCATGCACACTTAGCTATGATAGAGTTTAATGTCCTACTTACACCAACTCTAGAGATGTGGGAGTTAGGGCAAGTGCGATGACATTTGCATCTTGCCAATATGGCACAGGCCTCCTGGTCAAGGCCACGGGGAACCCTGGAATCTGGGAGCCAAGCCTGGTGTGATGGGTGGGCAGCTGGTCTCGCTTGCTTTGGCTGCAGTGAAGCTCTCGGCATGAAGGAACCAGTGACTATCTCTGGTAGAGAAGTCATTGGAAGAGTTTGCTGTGGCTCCTATGTCACATAAGCAGTGTAAGTGATTCAGTGTTTGAGGGGATGAAAGATGCTAGTCTCATACTGATAATTTGAGGGCAGGAAGATGCTATTTCTTTTGCTTCCTTAAAGAAAGTTCTGTGTCCTTAGAAACTGTGCTCTGCATAACAAAGAATGTCAGTCAACCAGCAAATATATCTTGTAGGCTTACTTGTCCTGTGTCATGCTGTGATGACAGAAAATCCCTGGTTATAACCTCCCTGAACTCAAAAGCACCCAGGAACACCTTTCATGGGTAGATTTTAGAATGATTAAAGATGATCCGATGCCTGGGTGTAGTATAAGTGTTGGGTTTATCTAAACCATTTATCGTGCTTAAGTGGTGTCACAAAGTTGTCACTTTATACCTGTCATCTTTCAGATCAACTCCCAAAGGGGCTTGTTCACCTCTCGAAAAATTGGTTCCTGAAATGTAATCCTCTGGCGGCAGGTTTCTAAGGTCATATGGTTCAAGTATTAGGGCAAGCATCATACGCACTCTAGTCTGAGATAAGATATTAGCATGTTTTCCCAAGCTTTTTTTTTTTTTAATCCAAATGAATTATCTTTAGTAAAAGAGAAATAAATGTGCAAACCTTTGAGAGTTCAGAGCACACCATTTCTTAAAAGCACATTTTTTATTTTGTAAGGAAAAAGAAAACTAACATACACTCGGGTGCCTTTTCTTTCTACTGCTTGGTGTGTGCTATTAGGAGCAATCGCAGTCTCTTTTCTAGCAAGGTCACGAGCTCTAATCAGCCATAACCCAGAGGCTTGCAGCTCTGGCAAGGGTTTTACCCAACTTCATGCCTTCTTACAGGAAAAGCGCAAAGGAAAATACCACGCAACCTCAGAAACTGTACTATGCATAACAAAGTATGCCAGCCAACCAGCAAATATATCTTATATTTTAGGAGAAATTAGGAGAAACAGTTGCAACTCATGTCCCAGACAAATGGCTAATTAGATATTTATGAAAATCAATGAACTATAAAAGCATGTAACACTAATTTATATGCTACAGAGTACCCAGGCACCGTCACAATAATGGTGGTGATGGCCATGTCCATTTGTACAGCCTTTCAGTTTCACACGGCACATCGGCCTTCTTTTCAGCTCTATTCCTTCCTTGAGTTTTTGTTATCAAAGCACATCATTATTTACCAGTGCTCTCACTTAAACAGAGAATGTGTTACTTTCTGCATCAGTTCAAATGTTCATAAGAAATGTACCTGTGTGCTGTCTCTTTGATGAGCTTGACCTATAATTTGATTATGTGGGAAAACATCACGGCAGGAGTTCTCAAGGAAGAACAGGAAAGAGCACAGGAGATGAGGAACAGAACTGGCTGGTTGTGAGGAACTCAGCAGGGTACCAAGAGGGATGGTGTTGCTGATAAAAAAAAGAAGAAAGCAGATTTTCATCTAAAATGAGAAGAGAGAAAAATACCTGCATTTATACAAGATGGAATGATTTGCTTCCATTGATGGACATAATGGGAAAAAAATAACTTGAGCATCAGGGTTAAAATTGGGTTGAATTGAAAAGAAATCCAGCTGGAAAAAGTGGCAGCTCTGAGCTGGATGCAAGGTATCCTTGAAATGGCATTAGAAATATGAGGGAAACGGTCATACTTCAGGGTGGGTGATTGCTCTGTGACCCGCAGGAGCCTGGAGAACATATTCATTTAAACCTCACTCGTTTCCACCTATTAGAGTTCACAGAGAGCTCAGTTTCACTGGTCTCACTCTGTGCAAAGTAAGTGGAAGGCTGACCCATCATTTGGTGGCAATCTGCGGGAGGAAGATGGTGCCTGTACTTCGGTACCATATTTCTCTATCCCAGGTATGCTGTGGATTGTTGTGAATTGAAATTCCAATCTATCTTCACTTCCACGTTGTCACTCAATCTGTCATTACCATCTCAATAAATGGTGCCACAATTCCTCATCAATCTAATATAAAAACTTACGCATCATCCCTCATTCTTCCCTTTATCTCAACTTTCTTATCCAATCTATCAGCAAAGTGCTGTCAATTTTATCTCCTAAATATGTATGTCTCTGATTGAAATGCCTTTCTCCTTCTTCACTCCCAGCCCAAGAATCCAAGCCTCTATCTTACTCAAAACATCCTTCCTAATTGGTCTCTCTGCTTCCCCTCATCTCCTTTTCATACCCAGTGTCCTACCAGAAGGCAGGAGCTCTTAAAAAGGAAGTTAGCTTTTCAGGGGCCTGAAACCAAACCTCCTTCTTTGGCCCAACTAACCTCACATTATGTAACTCATGTCTTTCATTCCAAACTCTGTCCCACTATTCTCCCTCTCGTGAACACACTCTAGTCACAGGCCTTTGCCCAGGGTTTTCATTTAGCCAGACATGTTTTATTCAATAGTGGTCACCTAGATCCCCAAGGCTTCTGCACCCAATCTCACTTGATTATGTGTTTACCCAAGAGAACACAAGAAAATCTGGGGATTGGAGGCTGAGGTGAGGACCAAGGCAGAAAACACAGGAACTGATTGAAAGTCTGATGCAGAACAATAGACCTTCCCCCCTCCCCCATCTTTCACTGCCTCCTCTATAGGACTGGAGGGTTTGCCTCAGATCTTGAGAAGGAGTGGACATAGATGCATCAAGTTGAAATCAGAGGGGTTAACTCTATAGACTGAACTGAGTGCTGCAACATGGTATTCCCAACCCCCTGACTTGCTTCTAGATTGTCATCAGCCAGAGCTATTTCATCCTCCTTCCCCATCAGCAACACACAGCCATCACAAGATTCTTCTTTGGAAAAATGAAATTACTTAAAAGAAAACTGCTACAGATCTGACATCCTGACCATGTAGAGGTCTCCCAGTGACAAACCCAGTTTGCCTCCAATGACCTCATGCTTGAGTGCCTCATTCTCAGATACGAAGTATCACTTGATACTTGAAAAATTTCAGAAAGATACCAACATGAGAGACAGAGCTAAAAGCAGAGAAATAGGAACTCAAAAGAAACAAAGACTTTAGATGGCAAAAGAACATTGAAAGATTTTATTATTAACATCTTTAAGGCTAGAAGGCAAGATATTGAATCCATAAAAAAGAACAGGGTGACTTAACATGGGAGCAATAAGAAAGAAATAACTCTGATTTTAAAAATGAAAAATTAAATAGAAAGATTGCTAGAAATGATAAGAAAATCTCTTCAAAACCGGAACTAAAATATAAGGGGTGACCATTAGGAAGAAGAGATAATAAAAATTAGAGGATCAATCTAGGACATCTAATATCAGGCAAATAGGAATTCCAGAAGAATAATAATAAGAAAAATTGGGTGGAAATTATCAGATAAATAGTACAGAGAACTTTCTCGAAATAGAAAGGCATTACTCTTCAGACACAGGGCCCCTCACCTTGCAATCTCCATCTCAGTGAATAAAAAAAGACACACAGCAAGACACATCATCAAGAAATGTTAGACTGCCAGTGAACATGAGAAGAATTAAAGTTTTGAGGTAAAAAAGCAAGATTTGAAATGGCATTAGAAAATAAAAAACAACTAAAATTTTTTATTTTCCATACATTTTTTAAAAGCTAATGGAAGATGCATTTCAGCAAAAAGGGGAGTAAACCAAGAAATAGGAAAACATGGCAGGGGGCAGTCAGGGAATCCAACAGAAAGACAGTGAAAGACGTTCCCGATCACAGCTATAGAGCAGTCCTAGAAATTCATCCAGTCCATGTTCAAGTTTCCAACCCTGGCTTCCCGGGTGATCACCTCATGCCTGTGAGGACATCATTCAAGACCAGGGAAAGGAACACCCAAAGGATTAGAGGGAACAGTGTCCAGAACATAAACTGTGGGGATTGGTGTCTGTTCCCAATAGCTAAAGTGGGAGACCTCATAATTCCCAAGGCATTCATAAATAAGAGTTTGCATCAATAGTGGGGAAAAACTGACTCTACTGTTACCCAATTAAAAACTATTAGGTATGGGAAGTAGATAGAAAATATGACCCAAAATTAAGAGAAATATCAATTAATTGAAACTGAGCCATAAATAACACAGATGATAGAATTAGCAGACAAAACAGTAAAAGTTATTATATATGTATACCACATGTTTAAGAAGCTAGAGAAAACACTGAACATCTGAAGTAGGGCCATAGAAGAGATTTTAAAAAGACCCAAATCAAAATTCTAGAGATAAAAATTATAATGTCAGAGATGAAAAACCACACTGGGTAGAATTAACAGCAGATTAGACATTATACAAACGTACTCAAAGACTACCTTGATTATGTAATAGCTACAGCATACATTTTAATCCTAGAGGAAGCAGTTCTTCTATCTCAATTCTCATTTATAATCAACACTGGACTTCCCTATTGACAGTACCTGTGGTTAATTAAGAGATAATTTGGCACTGACGTTAAGAAACCTGGCACATATTTCATCAAAATAGACTCTTTTCAGGCTATTGGGATGAATGCTGCCTATTTAATGATACTAAGCAGTTGTCTCATTAGCTTGTCATGAATAAATCTTTTACAAATATATGCATGCCATATTTTTAACCTTTTGTGCTACAGATAAGAATGTCTAGTGGGGGCAGTGCCCTCGGCAGTCCCGGATCTGTCTCTTGCTTCAACAGTGTTTGGACAGAACAGATCCAGGGATGCCCCTTCTTCCAGCCTCCAACCACCCTCCTACGTCTTATCCAGTCGCCACCTTCAGAACCCCCTCCAGGACCAGCCAACACACCGGCTTTTTTTCTACCTTAACTCCTTATTCCCGAACAATCATGAGCTCCCAAATTCATCAGAATTATTCCACCGAGGTGGAGGCTACGGTCAACCACCAGGCCAAACTGCATCCGTGGGCCCCCCACACTTACCTCTCTCTGGGCTGTTATTTCAACCGTGATGATGTGGCTTTCAAGGGCATGGGCCACTTCTTTCACAAGTTGGCGAAGAAGCGTGAGGGCGCTGAGCATCTCCTAAAGTTGCAGAACAAGCGTGGCGGGGCATTCTCTTCCAGGACGTGCTGAAACATTCCCAAGATGAGTGGGCAAAGCTCATCTGGAGAAGAACCTGAACCAGGCCCTCTTGGAGCTGCAGGCCCTGGGTTCTACCCGTGCAGACCCTCATCTCTGTGACTTCACGGAGAACCACTTCCTGGATGAGGAGGTGAAACTGATCAAGAAGATGGTGACCACCTGACTAACATCCGCAGGCTGGCAGGCCCCCAGGCTGGGCTGGGCGAGTATCTCTTCAAAAGGTTCACCCTCAAGCACGACTAGGAGCCTTTGGAGCCCAGAGGCCTTTCAGAGGCCCCTCTGCACTCCCCTGGTGTCTCTGGCTTTTACCTGAGCCTCTTCCTGAAACTACTAGTCATTCTTTTAACAACTCTGAAGCCCTCTCCCATGCATTGGACCAAATGAAACAATAAAGCTTTTTGCAGAAAAAAAAAAAAAAAGAACGTCTAGTGCAGTGGTTCTCAACCTTCCTAATGCCGCGACTCTTTAATACAGTTCCTCATGTTGTGGTGACCCCCAATTTCATTGTTACAAATTGAACATAATTAAAGCATAGTGATTAATCACAAAAACAATATGTAATTATGTATGTGTTTTCCGATGGTCTTAGGCGACCCCTGTGAAAGGGTCGTTCGACCCCTAAAGGGGTCACGACCCACAGGTTGAGAACCACTGGGTGGGAAAGACTCAGGAGTTAGAGGTCTGATTTTCAATTATATTCACTAGATATTTATGGGATGTGCTCTATGTTGTAGGCATGGTGTGAGGTGATGGGACCCAATGGTGAACAAGACACAGCACCTGTGTCTCATGATGCTCAAAATAGAATGGCAGGAGACAGACAAGAAAACCTGCTATTATGACAAAGGAAGATAAGGCTATGATGGCCAAGTAGAGGTGCTAATGAGAGCATATAGGAAGGCATCTATTCAGATTTGACAGCCAGAGAGGACTTACTGAAAGAAATGAGGTCTCCTATGGGATCTGAAAGAGAAACAAGGGTTTATACCTTGAAGAACTGGAGGGAGATGTTTCCTGGGAGAGGGGCCAGCCACAGACTCAGAGTCAAGAAAAGACAAGGTATCTGTGGGAAACTGCAGGAAACTCAGTGTGGTTAGAAAGCTGGCCAACTGGACTTGGTGAGAGTTAAGCCTAGGGGTGTTTAGCTTAGATATTATCCCAAGGAAAAGAAAAGGAATTGAGGGATTTTTGAATGTGATTATTTTACTCAGGGTAGAGTGTAAGAATTGAAGAGAGGTTGTCACTATAATCCAGGAGAGATGTGATGTTAACCTGAACTTGGACAAAGACCTCAAGTATGGAGACATATAGACACTTTCAAGAGAAATTTAAGGAACTGGATTCAGCAGAATGTGGTGATTGATTGCTGGAGACCGAGAGAGAAGGAAGAGTCTTAGGTCATTTGTGGCTCGAGCAATGAATCAGCTTTCTTCCCTGAGTGCCTACCGAGCTCTTGACCACTACTGTGTAGTTTCCCAATGCCAACATGGGCTATTGTGTGTTTGAGTTTATGTTCTTTGACCTCACCTGGGTGTTCAATGTTGCCTGGTAACACCTGTGCATTCCTTAAGTCAGCTTTCTTTCCAATTCTCTGCAGTGTTTCAAACCTCTCCACTCTCCTGAAAGCTCCCATCTAGTCATCATCCCCTTTTCAGTTCACAGACTTGCCTTCTATTTTCCTAAAAACAATGAAGGTCACCCGAGTTGATGTCTCTTACCTCCTTGGGTGCTAGTTTATCCTCACAGCTTTGCCTTCAGGAAAATTTCCCATGGTCCGCTGCAAGGATATGTGCTCTGCCTGGGCACTATCTTCTCCATTCTCACCTACTCAACACCCTTGCCCTATGGCACCTATAATTATCTCCTCCCTATTCAGCTTTCCTTCTCTTATCTCAGTGTTCCCTTCTCTTGTCTCCCTCCCATCAGCACCTAAGTATTTCCAAGCCTCTGCCAATTTGAAAAATACTCTCTTGATTCTGGCTGCCATAACTCTCTTTCTGTTGTACTTTTCCTAAAGACCTGGCCGCTTCTCACTTACCATTGACTCCTCAGCCTTCTAAGGCCACCATGCCCTTTGTGGGCTAAACACAATGATTTGTACATAGGCTTGGTTGGGATCCTAGAGCTGCCACTGCGTGGCTTGGCAACTTGGGCATGCTTGAATTTGTCAATTGCAAAACAAAGACAATATTAATTATGTCACTGAGCTGTTGAGAAGATTGATTAGCTGATGCATCTGAATTCCCTGGCATAGAATCTAACACTTGGCACTTGCTGACAGCCATTTATTACCAGAACTCAATATCCAGGTTTCCAGTCCAGGGCGTGCATTCCGTCCCACCATTCGGCCAACCAAATTCGTGTGCATTATGAGATAATACCGTAGACAGAAAGGGCTTGATGTGGCCCAGCTCCTGGTGGGAACTTCCTTGATGTTAGATGGCGATAAGGAGCTCTTGCAGCTGGTTCTCAGTCTGCTTCTTGTCCAGACCCTGATTTGACATTTGTTGTTTCTCCTCTGTCATCCTGTCTTTGCAGTTGTTTTTGTAATTCTTAAAATCTTTAGTCAAACCCAGTCTCATGGAAGACAGAAAAGGAGGAAAAAATGTGGTTCAAGGGAGCTTGACACTTTATTTCCTGAACCTTCTTTCCTAACACCAGGTCTCTTCCAGGAAAGGTTCCTCGCAAGGGGGGTGCTCCATGAAACAAGCATCCTATGTAGGGAAGCCTCCAGCAAGCCCTCACTTTCAAGGATAGAGTTTGAGGGTTTGCAGTCCTAATCGCAAATCTCTTGATACAGCAAACATTTCCTGAAGTCTTATTCTCTGACTAAGTATTTTGGAGCTTGCAAGCTCAAATATAATGAATGGAGCCATTAGCATGAACAATCACTCAACAATATAAGTTATTTTAATGGGCCCATCACTTGAAACTAAACTTCCACCATCTGTTCTACCCTTTAACTGCAAATGCAAAAAGAACACCACTCTCAATGGCATCATAAAAAGTTAGATATAAGTGATTTAAATGCATGCTTTGGTTCTGTATTCAGTGTGATATAGATCTAAAGGAAGACTCATATTGGATTTATTTTTTATGACAAAATCAAAATTTGAGTAGAAGAGTTTCTCTGTTAACAAAAGAGTGGCTTTTAGGTTGGTATGGGATATGCCATGTCATTCATTCATTCATTTATTCATTCACTCAGTCCCTCAGTCAGTCAGTCAGTTAGCCAGTCAGTCACTCTTTTCTTCCACAAGTATTCACGGAATGCCACCATGTCCCTGGCACTGTATTAGAAACTGGGAATACAGAAGTTAACAGTGATAATTGGCAAGACCCCTGGAACCTTCCAAAGAAAAATAAAACAGACCACTTCTTATTAGTAAACATAGAAGTCAGATAAAAACTCAAATAAAAATTTTATGTTCTGCTTCAGAATGGTAATACTGTGTTAGAGTTTGAAGAAATTTGAAATTAGCCAGCTCTTGGTTTTAAATTCCCAGTTTCTTCACAATGAGACCACTCAGAGTCCATTCTTCTTACCTGACATTTGTTCAGATATCTGACTCTGTTTCCTCATCTGGAAAATGGGAACAGCAATATCTTCCTCTGGGGTCTGTTGCAATTGACTGAGTTATATGTGCACAGTTGCTAGCCCAAGGCATGACTCATAGTTGATGCTCTATGTTTCGTTTCTAACTTGCATTTTTAAATAGATTTTGGAAAGTGACTTTTCAGACATAAAATGATAGGTTCATAGAATGCCAGAGCAGGAAGGGTCTAAGAAATAGTCAGCTTTACATTCATGTTCCTTATTTTATAGACAATCAAATTTAATCCCAGAGAGAATTAGTAATGAGCTCAAAGTCTTGCACTTCACAGTGGTTTCTAAAACATTCTGATTGGACACCTATTGATAAAAAATATTGAGCATTCATTCTCAAATAGGTAGTGTGTGTGTGTGTGTGTGTGTGTGTGTTACAATATTAATATACTGGGTACATTATAAAATACATAAAATAGAAATAAAAAATGAGGATGGTAAACTGAAGAATATTTGTTTTTTCATTAGTTGTGATGGCTTCATACTGTGCTTAAGGCATCTAACCTAGCCTCTTAGGCCACATTATATACTTAGGTCAAGTTCATTATTATTTCCTTTCTTTCCAGAATGCCCTGCATTCATGCCAACAGCACTCCTTGTCAACTCCATCTCCCAGTTATAGCCTCATTACCTCTTTTCATATCAATTATGGCCATGCTAGTCCATGCCAGCAGCATTTGTCACTCAAACATCTGCCACAGTCTTCTAACTAGCCACTCTGCTTATATTCTCACCCTTTCTCCCTGTCTTAGTCCATTTTGCCTGCTTTAACACAAATACCATGGACAGAGTGGCTGATAAACCAGGGAAATTTATCTCTCAGGGGCTGGAAAGTCCAATATCAAGGCATTGGTAGAGTCAGTATCTGGTGAGATCATACTTTTTGGTGTTAAGCTAAAAATAAAAAGCCAAAGTAAGAAGCAATAAGCAATTATTTTTGATCACAGAAACCCAAATTGTGTCCCGATTTCAGGGTGAAGGCAAAGAGGTTTTATGAGAAAAGGAAGGGAAATAATTAAACAAGTAGAAAAAAGGCATTTCCATTGGTGTTAACCAACCTAGTTACTATTTAGCTATGCATGGCTGGTTACTGATTCTGTCTTCAGGAGAATGTCCACTATCAATAGACCTGTGGTCAGGATGTCTGCTTTCTTGTTAGCTTTACAAACAATTATAAGACACTGTTGCTTTGACCCAGTTCAAAGGTTAATTTCCCTAGTTCAAACATCTCATAGGTTCAAGGGGCGATGTGAATCAGATAGCAAGCAGAATCCCTGTCACTTACACTCATACAATGTAGACTTGAAATCCACCAGCTCTTCTGGAATGGCTGCTCTGGCTCTGTTTTAAAGTGGCCCCACTTATGTCAACTTTTCATAATAAATATATAGATGGTAATACAGAGAAATGATGGCACAAATATATCTCTTTGATGACACTCAGGTATACATATAATTTAAAAGAAAATAGGGTTCTGATTTTGAATACTCTTGGAATTTCATACCTGGTCCCATATTAATAACAATGCAGGGAAATTTCTTTGTACGTAACATATCACTGTGACACAGAGCTTTCTTATAATTTGGGAAAGTTTTGGGCCAAATTGGAAGAGTGAAAGTATTAACCCAATTCTTTGAGGAAAAAACAACAACACCTGGAATAAAATAATTAGGAACCCTTTGCCTTCCAATGAACCGGCATGCAACTGTATCCAATCTCCCCTAGGCGTTCCCTTTGATCGCATGAAGCCTTCCCTTGGTCAAACCTCTTCTGTTCCAATAGCACTAATTTGTAACTCGGCATCTTCCATCTGGGATTCAGATGATTCAGATTGGTGCGGCCTCCATTCCACGCTGGGCTGAATATCCCCAGCACCTGGCTGAACATATTGGTTTCAGCATATTTACCCAAATTGTTACTAAAACATCAGACACAGAGGGCTCCTGTCAGTCAGATAGCAAGCAGAGTCCCTGTCACTTACACTCAGAGAACGTAGACTTGAAATTCACCCACAGAAGCTCTGGCTCCTGTCAGTCAGATAGCAAGCAGAGTCCCTGTCACACTCAGACAACGTAGACTTGAAATTCACCCACAGAAGCTCTCCATCGCCATTCATACCAACGGCAGCCCCTGGAGCCCTGGATCTGGCGTTCAAAGCATCCACGGAGAGCAGGGGAGAAATTAGGGAGGCAGGTTCGCTGGTTCCAGCCTCCCACTTTATACATATTCTGCGGATAAGTTTTGGTCTCTTCTTTTTCATCTTGTTTTAACTTCCCCAAGTCCTTTGCTTAGTGCTGTGTCCACAGCGACTGACAATCTCATTTCCTGAGGTCTTTTTAAATCCAGTCTCTTTACTTCCCTCTGTTTGGTTGAGGGATTAGAGCTTCTTAGCTTGAGCGTCAGTTTTGGAATGCAGGCTGAAGGTCAAGGGTGAAGAAACTGTTTCTGCCTCCTGCCTCCCATTTTTCCTTGGAGTATCCTCTTTGATTTACACGTCTGGAAACTCACCAAAGCCTTGCTATTGTACTGTAGCTGGAAAATGGCCCAGTTTCAGTCTTACTCTTTGCAAGAAAGATTCCTTTCCTCTGTTCTTGCCTTTTGCTGTAGAATTCATTATTATAATGCCTGTTTACTTACATTTCTATCCGGTGATAATGAGCTTTTCAGCCTTTAGGTTTTAAGGTTCCTGTCTACTGAAGGAAGGCCAAGGAAAGAGAGAAGAAGATGGGCAGGGTGGAGGATCTTGCCATGGGACTAGCTTTTCTGTGTTGATTCTGAACTCTTCTAATCCTTTGGGTGCTCCCCATCTCCCTTAAAAAATAAGGTTCCATGACTAAACCAGCCTGTCCTACTAGCTCAGTGTCTGGTTGGTGTGTTGGAACTATGAGTGAAGTTCATCACTTGTTGTCCCTTCTAAGGTGGAGGTGGTCCTGCCATTTTCCATGGCTGAGGGGAGACCTCCCTTCTGCCTCCCTTACCCCCACAATCTGGAACAGAGTATAGCCCTCCCGCCTCTCCACACTTCCCCATGGGCACAGCAGCCTTAGGAAATCAGATCTCATGTTTGAATATAGACACACTTTTCCAAGGAATGGGTTGAAACTGTGTTTATTTCAAGGTTTTGAGTCAGAATCTGTGTGTTCTCGATGTCATTATGAGCCAGAGAGGTAATTTTTTGTAGCATTGTCACCTACTTGCTCCTTATATTCATTTCTTCATGGGTTCATTTCCCAATCCTGGTGCCTCATTACCTACTGTTCTCCAGGCCATGTGCTAGGTTCTGACAATAGCAGGTCACACATGGTGATTGAGAAGGTCAAGAAGAAAGCTAGAAAGACACTGGAGACTGTCCCACCACGATTCATAACTGGAAGACGTAAGGCAAAATCATGTTTGGGGTGGTGAAAGGGTAAGGCAGTATGGAGAGTCAAAAATTCCAATAAAGCATTTAAGCAAAAAAAAAAAATAGTTGAAAGAGGTAGGAATGGGGTGGGTAGACTTTTGTGTACTCAAATCAGTGATGGGAGTGGAAAGAGGCTATTAAGGTACTAAGAGAGGGACAAGTTCAAACGGGCTGTGAAGGCAGATCCCGGCTGAAAGGCTTGGCCTTGGAGCCTCTTTGATATAGCAGGCAGAACCTAGGAGGGGTACACTGTGTGTTGTGGACTGCATATGTCCCCACTTTTCCCCCATCCTCTTCTGTGGTTGGGGAAGTCCACCACTAGGACATCTGATGACAGCGGGCAGAGCCTGCCAATCATGGATTCTCACTTTACCTTGCTTCCCTCGCAGCCAGTGTTCTGGCTTGTGCCTTAGATACAGCTAATCAGATCCAGATGCCTGAGACTTTGCATGGTGAGCAACAGATACAAAGAGCAGAGACAGTGGAGAATACATTCTGGTGGCACAGCTATGACAAGAGAGCATTGGCTGCTGGAGGACCATGGTGACCATGGAATTATCAGGGTCCAGCGCCCACAGATCCATGGGGCAATGGTATCTTCCTTTGGAAAAATTATGATTTCAGGTGAATAAAATAAATCACAAAGTAACTAAATAATAGCAAGGAAATCAAGCATGACAACTCAGTGTGATGAGTGAAACTCTTAGTCAACATACATTATTGAAGTCCCTATTGTGTGTCATGCTTTTTTTTCTAGAGACTTTGATACATCAGTGACCAAAACTGTCAAAAATCCATGTGTTTTAGGCAAGATTCTCTAGAAGCAGAGCCGGAAATGGGTATTCTTGTTCAAGCGATTTATCCTGGAACTGCTCATAGGCGAAGGGAAATGAGGGAGGCGGGATGGGGAGGGGAAGGAGCTAGAGACTAGCCTTAGTTTGATCCTATGGGGAAACTCTGAAGCACAAATAATGTAACAGAGTTAGTTCCACCTTGAAACAGGGGGCCTAGCCTTTTGTACCTCCATGTCAATCAGTCATTGAGTGAGGTCTGTCCTCCAGAAGGACATAAGGTAGAATCCCATGGTACTAAGGTTATGGTACTTGCCCAATTATAGGACATGGAACTACCAAGAGCCCACTCTGGAGGATCACTTTCATGACAAACTGATATTTTCCTAGTCCTACTATGTTGCAGAAATCTTATATCCTCACGAGGCTCAGGATCTACTGCCCCCACTGGTATGTAACTGCTTTCTGTGACTGCTGATCTGCTCCCATGAAGAACCCCATCTGACCAGGAAGCACTCTTCTGGGTCCTTTGATGAAAGCATCCCCTTTCCTGCAGACCAGGACCTCTATGTCTGCAGAGTCTGAAGCTGCAGGCAAATGAAACACAACTTTCCTAAGTGACTCATTCTACTTTCACTCCTAGTTCTCTCAGCCATGCATCCCACCTATTAGACACATGTTAGCATATAATGGACATTGGTTTAAAGTATATGCCACACTATAAAGGATATCACCCCTATCTTCAAAGGGCATCGTCTTCAATCTGTCCTTCAGCTATACTCTCAAAAAGTTGCCCCGTCACTCTATAAGGCTGACAACTTCTGGATAGTTTGCTATATTTTAGGACTAATGCATTCCACAGTTATGTGCTCATTACCATCTTCAAGATGTCCAGATGGTCAAACTGCTTTTGGAGTGTATAATGACAGAGAATGGGGAAATTAACATAGCCCTGCAGCAACACCATGAGTGTGTACTATTATTTGTCCCATGAGATTACAAACTGTTTCTGATCTTCTCTTATGGGTATTGAAAAGCACACATTCATTAGATCAATGGCCACATACACTCTACTCAGACCATTTAATCTACTCTAGTAAAGACACTACATCTGGCACAGCAGCTACAAATAAGACTGTGCTTGGTCAAGTTTGTGACAGTCCACAAACATCTATCATGAGCCATCTGGTTTTCGTACTAGTGAAGTAAATGGGATATGACAGTCCATTAAGAATTTGAGGGTGACACTAATGCCTGCCATATACACAGGGATGAGATGTTGTTTTTGATTCACTTTCTTAAAAGGATGAGCAATTTCAGGGTCTTTCATTTGGCCCTTTCTTACTACCAGAGCTTTTACTAGTACTCTATAGGTTAATATGAAAGCTCTACCAAACTGCAAAGTATGGCAATTTTGGTTATACTTTCAGGAATCAGGGAAATAGCAATGTGAGTCTGGGGGTCCAATGAAAGTGGACCAGGACTCCATTTATGACTTCACCCCCATAGTCTGTATTCCAATAGAGGCATCAGTGGCATTTTGGGGTCCTGAGTGTTAGTGTATACACATACCCTGTATTCTACAGCCCTTGAGAGATCCAGTTATTTGTCCCCTTAGAGAATTATACAATTATCTAAGTAAATAACCATTATTCTTTTGTTGTTGTTGCTCTTGCTTGCTTGTTTTGGGGAAGGACTGGGAAAGCGCTACTGTGTACACTTACTGTGCTATTGCAAGATTTTATTTTTCATGGAGATCTTGTCTTTCACTCAGTGGTCTCTGCCTCTGGGAACTCCTCTGGTCTGTACACTGGACAATCATAACTTTCCACTGGGACACCTGCCCTGAGCCTTCTGATCAGCCATTCTCAGAACTTTTTTGATTATATATATTAAGCATTAGACTTGCTGGTTGTCCATCTATACTGTATTGTCCCTAGGAATACCATGTTTTATGAGAAATTCTAAGATCGCTATTGGTCATGAGCCCCTGACTGCCATTGCAATCTTGGTGTCCATTATAGCAAATAGGTTCATTCTGTTTCTGATTGTTAAGTGCAATCTTTTGGCCTCTTCTATTTCAGGCTCTTGTCATCCTCATTGCTACCTGGGAACCAAATTCTGAAGCAGTATCTATCATCAGTCCTGACCTACAGAGGAAAATTACTCCTCAGTCTTTCACCGCCTGTGGCTCTTTCACTGGAAAACAAACTGTCCTCTGAGCCATCCCAAGGAACATGTTTGGTTGGCATATTTTCTGGTATATTATATCTCATATAATAGACATATTCTAGCACCCCCACTTCTCCAAGGTTTACAACTCCTTCCTCCATGCTTTTCCGTGTTGTTTTCTGGCACCTTCCTTCATATAAGGGGCCAGTCCTTTTCTCAAGCTCCAAGAGTTACTCCAGCAACATGTGGGAACCATCATGTGGGACTTTTGCCAGCATATTAAATGTTGTGTGACTGAGAAGAGTCCCATATAACAAACTCAATTTTCCAACTTATAGTCCTCCAACTTGGTCCAGCAGGTTCAAAGTTCATTCCCTGACAGTACCCGTTAGCTTGGTCCTATAGTTCCTTCGGTATACAATCTCTTTCTTTGCTTAGCAGGATTGATACTTTTCTTTTCATGTCCAGCTGAGATTTAACTCTAATTATGGATCTAGTGGCCAGCAGGAAAGATGAAAAGAGATTCTGATAAGGGCAAGTATTATATAGTAATGTGCCTGCTTCATTTTAGACCTCTGCATAAGTTTGCAAGCAAGGGGGATCTCTAGCTTTTAAAAAGAGGGGGGGCTACTTCTGTAGACCCAGAAGCTTCAGGGGAGCCTGGGGGGTCAATGTCCCATGTAATTCAGGTATCTCAAGTCTCTGGGTGCCAGCATTTTTGTATACAATCACTTTTTCCTTGGGTACTTGCCTAGGTTGATCATTCAGACTTTTCTAAAGTTCTATCATTCTTAAAATTAAGTCTTGTGCCTTATTTTAAGCAACGTCTACCCTGTAGCTATAAAAGTCCTTAAATACAGTCAAGTATGACCTATGGCTCTCACACTTCGCTTTATATTGTTGATTAATAGATCTGACTCAATTGTCTTCCCTTTTTAATAAATCAGTGTTGCTTAGAAACAACCACCTGATTCCACAGTTCTTATAATTGCTATTTCTTCTACATTTCTGGAGTGCCAAAGACATTGTACTAGGTAGTGCACTTCTTTCCCACTGTTCATCACAGGTAAGAGTCTCAGCCATCACAATGTTTGAATATGTCAGGAATGACCTATACTTCACCTAATTCCAGTAATGGGGTCCTCATTGCCACTCAGCCAGCAAAAGACCCAATTTGAGAATTCTATCCTAAGAGCTTCCTAAGACCACCCACTTCCGATATCAACGGTCTTAGGCTTAGTTTCTAGAAGCAGAGCCTTCCCTAGAAACAGAACACCCCACCAAGTGACAGGTATTCTTACTCCAGTGACTTGTTGTGGAAAGACTTTTCAGAGAAGACGTGAGGGAAGCAGGATAGGGAAGGTGAAAAGCTAAGCAGACGACTAGCTTCAGTTTGACAACTAGCTTCAGTTTGATCTCATAGCAAAGCTTTGGAAAAAAATTTGCACCCTAGAGTTATCCTCACATCAAGGCAATGGGCCAGCTTTTTGATACCTCATACCAATTAGACTTTGGCTATGGTCTTCTTCCCGAGGGAAAGGGCTGGTTTTTGTTGGCTGAGGAAAATTCTATGAAGGACTCAGCACGGATGTGACAGATTAAGTGGGGAGTAGGTGGAAGGGAAGCAAGGTCAACAGAGTTTTTCTAAAAGGTAGATGAGCCCTGGCTGGTTTGGCTCAGTGGATAGAGCGTCAGCCTGCGGACTGAAGGGTCTCAGGTTAGATTCCAGTTAAGGGCATGTACCTTGGTTGCAGGCACAGGAGTGTGCAGGAAGCAGCTGATTGATGTTTCTCTCTCATCGATGTTTCTAACTCTCTCTCTCTCTCTCCCTCTCTCTTCCTCTCTGTAAAAAAAATCAATAAAATATTTTTAAAAAATAAAAAATAAAAGGTAGATGAAACAACAATGTGTTTGTTGTTTAATGACCAAGTAGAAAGTGAAAATGTAAACATAAGTGAGAGAGCATTGCTGTAGCTGAGTAGATAAGTGGGAACACGATCCAATTTAAAAATGAAGGAGTTTGTCTAAGTTAGAACTATGGTGTCTCATCCACAATAACAACAGAGAAGAAATGTCTGCAGAGGTTACAGTGAAGTGTGTTCTGCTCCAGGTGAGTGTCCCACGAGGTTACATAGCAGATGTATCGACCCTGAGTGGTTCTGGTCAGAATGGGAAGAAGTCTTTCGGACAGAAGCCACATTTGATCTGCATCTTAGAGAGCGGTAAGAGGCATTGTTTAGAATTCAGGGGTGGGGAACTGTTTTTCTGCCAAAAGCCATTTGGATATTTATAACATCATTCGCTTAATATAATTCACTTAATATAAATTCATGTTGCTATGGGAAAAGCCCCTAGATTTGTTGAATTTCGAGTCCTGCATGTGGTTGCCTTGGCAGGGCCAACAAATGATTTCATGGACCTATATGGCCCACAGGCCAGATGTTCCCCACCTCTGGTTTAGATAGACAAGAGATCACAGGAAAGTTTACATGTTTGCAGTTCTCTCTTCTGAGGAATTTGTGTTACTTTCCAAATTAAAGCAGCTCCTCTGGAAAATATTCCACAACATTCTCCTGAATCAAGAGAAACAAGAAATTGCTATCTATTCAAGACCTACTATGTGCTGGAATAGCAAGTCAAACTCACACCATTGGGCACAGAGGGCTGAATTTCCTACTGGAAATCACAAGAAACAACATAGTGCTTCATGACATGAGATTTTATCAAGCTGCCTGCGCAGGAACAAAAGTTCTTTACAAGTCTATTCATTCAAATACACAAAACACAATATCTTTCCAATATACCCCACATTTATCCGGATGGACATTGTGTATTAGTGTTCCATATCTTTACTTTGTTTGGCTGATTGTGTCTCCATTACTCTGCCTTCTAATGGTCAGTGTATGCCATATTAGTGACCAACCCACTATCGCACCATATTTATATATTCTTGTACTTTGTGCTACTCTACCTAGTCACACATGACATGCACATACTCAAAGTAATTGGTATGAAAATGTTTTGTTGATAATGATGATAGTGGGGCTGAGGGTAATCATGTGTGTTCTCAGTGCCTAAAATGGTAGTCAGCACATGGTAGCACTTTAATTTGTTGTTTGGATGGATGGATGAAGATGAATTGACAGGTAACATAAAAGTAGATTCCTCAGATACAGTAGGTCCTGGAATAATGTAATTTCATTTAACGTCATTTCAATATAACGTTGATGAGATGCTGTAGGAACTTAACTCATTTGCATCAGTTAGCCTATGGTCAAATTGGTTTTATTATATGCTATTTTGCTTAAAGTCATAGAATCTGTCAACATTAATTGAGGACTTACTGTACTGTTACCCCTCAGATATGCTTTTATAAATGTAGAAAAACAAAAATTCAGTTATTCAGCTTTTAGCAAAGTTGTCTTGTCTTTCTTTACAGGTTATTATGTTGCCAAGGGCTGAGTTCACTCTTTCCTGTTAGCAGAGGAATTGCGATGCTGTGAAAAGAACATGGATTTAGAATTTGAAGACTGACTCATCTTAAAATAGAATCCAGTTACCCCCTAGCACTGTTATCTTGGGCAAGTCACTTAACCTCTCTCAGTCCTTCTCCACATCCACAAAAAGCATAATGATAACACACTCTATTGTATGCGATGCTGGCAAGGATTACATGAGATAATGCATTAGAAAGTGATTTGTGTGCTAAAAGCAACACGGAAATTTGAGCTGCTATTCTTCTTGGACGCAGGGAATACTAGCTATCCTTTCTTTGTGAATTCATGGGAGCTTAGCTTCTTAGATATCTTATCTTTTCATTTCTTCCTAGAAAACATAAAGATACGTAAATGCTGCTAAGCCATAGGAAAGTAAGTAGAATAATGACAACCTTCATCTCTGTGGAGCTGAACAGCTTACACAGTGCATTCCCACATGCTCTCTCATTCAGTCCTCATGACAGGTCCAGGCACTGATGTTCAAGTGTCCTCATCATTGCAGTGAAGCTGTGCCCCTGACAGAATTAACATGGAACAGAGTAGTCCCTGTCGCTAAATTCCCTGTGCAGAAAGTGGAACACAGGATGGGATCCAAGCTGCCAGGGTTGCAGATCTGCTTTCTGGTCATTGGTGGCACCAACTATGATGGTTAATTTGATGTGTCAACTGGACTGAGACATGAGCGTCCAGACATTTAGTTGAACATTATTCTGGGTATGTCCATGAAGGTGTTTCTAGGAGAGCTTAACATTTGAATTGGTAGACTAAGTAAAGCAAGTTGCCCTCCCTAATGTGAGTGGCCCTCAGCCAATGGATTGAAGACCTGGGTAGAATCAAATCTGAGAAATAGGAGTTAAAACTTCACTCACCTGACTGCTTTGAACTAAGACATTGGCTCTTCTTGGGTCTCTAGCTTGCTGGCTTTTGGACTGGAACTTACACCACTGCTTTTCTGGTTCTCAGGCTTCTAGATTTTTTAAGTCAGCCATTTCTCCAAGATCTGGTTCTTTCTATTGAAGGAAAATGGTATTAGATACCAAAATCTGAGTGGTAAGTATGCTAGTTGCTATTGCAGTATTGTTACTTTTAGACCTTCCCTGCTGACAGAGCAAGGGAATATATGTGTGTATATTAATTCATGTATATATAGACATCTATATACAAGGTGTCCCAAAAATGTATACATAGTTTGAATAATTATTAATTCCAATGGGTTAAATCTGAAAAGAAAAAAACTCAATTGAGCTATCAGTTATTAAAGTGTGTATACATTTGTTTGGGACACCCTATATATTTCAATATGTTACTATTGTATCTATATTAAGCCAAACATGAGTTCCCACTTATGTCTCCAACTCTAATGCATTATTGTAAGAATCATTCTAACCTTTCCCAGGCTTGTCTGCAACCTTCCACTCCAACAGAGCGACAACCACCATTTGCCATCCATTTACTTCATTATTGAACTCCCGTATATGTGAGCAATAGCAGAATTGCTAACTTGTACACTTGGGGGGAAAAAAACTTTATCAACTAGAGTACAGTCATAGCTGAATGGGGAGCATGGGTGAACGATTGCCCATAGAGGAGTCCCACTCTGGCACGATATGGTGAGCCCCATCTCAACAACCATTGCTCTCAGTGGCTGGGCCTGTCTGTGGGGTCCGTGGCCTGAGGCTTAGAGCTGAAGCAGACCCTGAAGGCATCTCCAGCCGAAGACTGTCAGTTGCCTGCACTTCCCATGGCAGGTTCTTTCTTAAAGGGAGAGTGTGTCTCTATGGTTGACACAAAGGGCAAAGTGCCCAAATCAGTCAAGACACTCTTGATGAAGTTGTGGCTCCTGGTTGGGTGCTTATTCTTCTAGATATACAGACATTATAATAAAGCTATAGCAATTAAGATATCGTGATTTTAAAACAGGGATAGTTAGGCTGATCAATGGGGGGAAAAAAAACAACAACACAGGGAGTCCAGCATCAGATCTATACATATTTGGAAACCTGTTAAATGACTGAGCTAGCTTTGCAGATCAGTGGATAAAGAATGAAAAAGAATTGAAAAAGTTTTCCATAACAATGTTCCTTATGTTCCCCCTTTTACTATCAATGGGGATATTTCTGTGTCTGGAATTAAAATATTATAAAATTATATTAATTATAAAATTAATTTAAAGACATTATATCACTATTATAATAATATCTTTTTTTTAAAAAGGGAAGGGAAATACAGGAGTATCTAAGGCTCAATTACTACTGTGAAGGGGTAAAAGAGGAAGGTAAGATGAGCAAGAAGCAGCCAAAAACTCTTGCAGATTGTGACCAGATTGTGACCTTTCTTCTTGTTGGGGTCTTCACCCCTGAACCTCTGACATCTGGGATTTGGGAGTCAGGAAGGTAGCAGGATTCTTGTTCTGCAAGGTCTTCCTGTTTTGACACTAGACCACTTCTGGCAGCTGGGCACACAGGCAAAGTCACGGTTAGGGAGAGGGTCTGGCAGGAAGGAGGCAGATCATCCCTTCCTGTCCCAGTGGGGAAGCTAAGCACTTACCAGGAGCCCAACTGTAAAGGCAGATACAGTGGTGATGAGGTGAGGGGGGCTCACAGGGACAGATATCTGGGCTCCAGGACTAGGACAGCAAGAGCAATTCCAGCTGCCACCAGCTTGAGCCTGGACTTCATTACCCAGCTGGCCTTGTATAGAGCCTGCTCAGGACCTTGGCTGCCAGCACGCACCCTGGCTTTCCAAGGAAGCTGACCTCGTCACTCACCAAGGTCCCAGGTCCATCCTCGGCAGGGTCTTGCACCCAATTCCTTTTGCTTCCAGAATTCCTTTTGTTGTTATCCCTTGCTCACTGTTAATGGATATACAGTTTTGGAGCCGGTGACTTTCTACTGTTTCTGTTCCTTGAACTTGAAAACTGATATCTGAGTAAGGCACCTTGTTTCACATTGACCCTGATGTAGTCTTACTCCATCTCTTCCTTCATTTGGGAGCTCCACCTAGGACAGTGATGGCGAACCTATGACACGCGTGTCAGAAGTGACAGGCTAATTCATTTTTTGGTTGATTTTTCTTTGTTAAATGTTATTTAAATATATAAAATAAATATCAAAAATATAAGTCTTTGTTTTACTATGTTTGCAAACATCAAAAAATTTCTATATGTGACACGGCACCAGAGTTAAGTTAGGGTTTTTCAAAATGCTGACATGCCGAGCTCAAAAGGTTCGCCATCACTGACCTAGGAACTGAAGGTGGGTACAACTTACTGCAGGGCCCTGAAGGGACCCTCCTTTCTGGCTTTGAAGGACTGAGGAAGCAAGCATTGGTAAGAGATCCACATTGTGTAGCATTTTTCTCATGATGCCTGAAGTGTGGACTGTGAGGACAGCTGAGGGCTTCTATGGAAACTGAGCAAAGAACATTGACACAAGACATCCTTGGTGCACAGGGAGAGAGGGCTAGAATATTTTCTCCAGTGTTCTCCTGAATGATCTTCATAGAAATCATTCCTTCCAAGATGCCATGCAGGTAGAGTACTAACCATTGAAGGGCCAGTCCTCAGCTTGGAAAGTCAGAAAGCACAGTTATATTTTAAAGGCCCTGAGAAATGTTGCAATAAAGATTGTTTAATCCTGTGCTTGCCAAGCAAAAAGGACCATGGGAACACTTCTTTTTGTTTTCTCCTCTCCCTGTATCCCTCCTTCCCTCTTTCCCTCTCTCCATCCCGCCTCCTCTCTTCCTTTTTTATTTCTCCTAAAATCCCATGGACTATACTTTTTAAGCATACACGTTGGGTAATGTGTCTTTATCAACATGGCTCAAGCACAATAGCAAGTGAGAGGTGGGTCTCACACCATTGCACAATGACCAGCGACAGACCTTGAACCCCTGGTTGAAGAGGCACATATCAACAGACTGTCTGACATCATTGAAAAGATGATGTTTTCGCACCTCCCTTTCCTCCCTCCTCCCCACCGGGCACTCCTCCTCTTCCCTCGCTGAGTGGGGAGGAGGGAGGAGAAAGGCAAAAAATCTCCCTCTCTCTCCCTCTCTCTCCCTCTCTCTCCCTCTCTCTCCCTCTCCTCTCCCTTGGCTGCATTTGAACCTCAGGCCCTACAATCTCCAGGCCAATGCTCTATCCACTGAGCCAAACCAATCTGCACTCTTCTCCTCTCTTTTTTTTTAGGGCCTAAAGTAGAGGGTTTCAATCACCTTTTTTTTTCTGGTAGATTCACCTAATACCACTTGTTGAGGTTAAACCACTCACATTTGCCTCTTGTTGATCACTGAGAGAAAATTGGGGAGAAGAGACAGGGAATAAGGTTATGTGTGCCTGCCTAGCTCCTGATAAGCCTTCTCAAACTCTGAAAGAATAACAGGATAACTCCTTGTGGACTAAAAGGCATCTCTGTTCAGCCTCGGTCTTAAAGAATGGTCTGAGAAGGAATGGACAAGAAAGATTTGGACAGAGCAGTCAGGTGGTGATAGGTAAGAGAG
>NW_005370024.1:1133958-1135085 GCF_000412655.1 Myotis brandtii | reverse complement strand
CAAGGGGCCAAAGAGCCGCATGTGGCTCGAGAGCCGCGGTTTGCCAACCACAGGTTAGGCCATCTTTAAAGCACATTTCTTACTAAAGTAGGAGAAAACAGATAAAGAAGTGTTCAAAATTTACAAAAACATTCCGAATTCTAATTCATATAAGTAAAGTATCAGAAATAGTACAACGTAGTAAAGGGGTATCTAGAAAAGCAATACATAGGGTTTAAAGCTAAAGCCAAACATGTTTGAATTAAATGGACAATCGGTACAGTTCTCTCTTGGTCAATCAATGGCATGACAGAATGTACTGTAAAATAGGCATGTTTGACCTGTGCCTGGTATTGTCACCCCATTACTTACCAGGAATATGATTTGACCTGTGACCTAATCACTTTCTGTGGCCTCACTAATTTGATGGTTTCTTTAAAATGTAGGAATGTGAATCTGGTGATGTTTTGTTCAACCTACTATGATCCTATAATCTTGTGAAGGCTTAGTTAGGGAACATAATTAATACAGGAGGCCAGAGCTACATTGAATGGCAAATTTATATAGAACAATAAAAAAATCCATATTCACTGACATAAAATTGGAGATGTCGGACACAGGGGGACTTTGAGCTGAGAAGGGAGGCAAGTATAGGCAGGAGAATGACCATAAGAAAGGTTTGCAAGCACTTGGAAGTGTGAGAACTCGGAGGAAGTAAACCAGATTAGAGATGAAGTGAAACTAAGGAGTTTAGATTTGATGATGTAATCAGAGAGACATTTCTTAAATAAAAGAGTAACAGAATGAAAGCCATGTTTAAGAAATAGTAGTGGAATAGTGGTGAAGATTTGTTCTTTCTATGAATATTTATTGAATGCACATTATATGAAAGCACTGAAAATTTATATGTGAACATGTAGTCACACTGTGCCACCATCCTAAGGCCCAGAGTATAGCAGTGGTAAGAGTCAGATGCAATAAACGCCATGTTTTGGGGTGACACCTACCCTAATCTTAGAGATAGGGTCAGAGAAGACTTCAAGAAAATAGTGGCCTTTGTTTTCAAACTGGAAAGTTGAAATTAACCAGAAAAGGTAGATGATAGAGGGATGGTGGTGGTGGTGGTGGTGATGGTGGTGTGTGTGTGC
>NW_005370024.1:1131429-1133715 GCF_000412655.1 Myotis brandtii | reverse complement strand
GGGGCTGGAAAAGGGAAGCCTGGGTCCCGGGTGCTGGAGGGAAGCCGGTGTCTGTAGCTGGGGGAAGGAAGGCCTACTCTTGCACGGATTTTCATGCATCAGGCCTCTAGTGAGCTAATAATAGTCTAACAAATTGGTAGCAACAAGAAGGGAAACTAAAATATAAATCTGAAAGCTATTTTATTATAATAATAAGTTACAAATATACAGTCAGAAATCTCCAGTATTAAAATGTAAGTGGTTACAGGTAAATCATTTTCCACAATTTTGTTATTCAAGTATGCTAACGAAAAACATGCAAAATTCCTTTCCTTCTGCCTTTATTTGAATATACATCAGGATGAACTGGAGATTATAAAATATTTACTTGCCATCTTGAATATATGGGAAAAATCTTTATAATTTAGACCATTTAATTATCTTGGAATGCCATTGACCAGAGTTTGGAATCTCGATTTAGTTTTCTATATTTTTTATTTCTTAGCTAATTATTGGAGATAAACTATTTCACTTGTGTCATATTTTGTCTCTCTGAGAAGAGAGGGACACTTTGTCATTTCCATAGGGCAGTTGTTATGTGGTTAACCAGGCCCTGTAAAGTGGTAGGCTGAATATACTGAGCAAGACCTACTAGATTTTGTATATGCTTTTGATATCTATGTATCTGATGACTACTCCTAAATCTGGAAAGAGTTCAACTCATGATTTTTTTTTTAAAGTTTCTTTTTTAGACTTTTACTGCGGTTGAGTTCAAAAACAAAGAAGTTAATTTTAAAAGCTCATTTTATTGAGTTAACAGTGAATTAAAAAACCAATGAAATTAATTTTAGAGTCATTTAATTTAGTTCAGAAAAGAGTGAAACTCTTTTATTAACTTAATTATTTTGGAATTCACTGTTTTAAAGTCCAATAAATGTTATGCATTTTACTTCCCATTTAAAAAAATAAAAGCATGTGGGAAGGTCACCCAGACAGATGTTCCACATTATTAGTTGAGTTGGATGAACTCATTACCCCTAATGAGAATGAATTTATGTCTTTTTGACATAAATTTACCAGTAAAAATGTAGATCTAAGTAATAGAATGGTCCCTTTGCACATAGTTCTACAATCTTTCAACATGTTTCCATGATAAATGACTTTACTTAATTGGCACCTTCTGTCATTCTGGTGACATTTTGCCTACTGATCATATAACTAGCTCTTGATTATCAATGCTTTACAACTGAATCACAAGGTAGACATTCCAAAACATTGCATGGCGTTTAAATCATTTATATGTAATTTTCTAGCGTACTCATTTCTTCTGCAAATGTTAGGAGCCTACTGAGGTCATAGTTTTGTGTTCTATCAGAAAAACAGAGGATGGAACAAAGCTAATTTCACTTCCTTAACAGAAATTTTGAGACGTGTGTGCCTTCTGCATGCAAAGTCATGCTTTCCCCCACTCCTTGGGCATTTATACAGCAAGCATTATTATCTTCATTCTGCAAATGTGGAATCTGAGACTTAGAAAGACTAAACTCTTCCGGCATCATTTGTCTGTGAAGTTAAATTTGAGGAAAAAGATAAGATGCTTGATATAGGCTCCACATTTAAATAAGGAGATTTTATATTGCTTGAATCAGCAGACTTTATAAATCATGGTGCTGCCCAAATGGTGACTTTAAATAAGCAAGGGATGCCCAAGCCTCCTGCCAACCAATGTATGAATCCTTGACAGCTCCCCATCTCAGCAGTGCCGTAATTTAAGAATTTTATGATTCTGGCCAAATATTCTTTGTGGCTAAATTTAGTCTTCTTTTGGCAGTTCGGAGCAGTGGCTGTCTATCTTTCTAGAGAAAATAGCACTTGAACCTTGTCTTTAATTGAAGTAGTGCACAGATGCTTATATAATACTAGAGGCCTGGTGCATGAAATTCATGCATGGGGTGTGTGTGTGTGGGGGCCTCAGCCCAGCCTGCAACCTCTCCAATCTGGGACCCCTGGGATCCCCCTGGGGATCGGGCCTGAACCAGCAGTCGGACATCCTTCCTTGGGGGCCCTCAGCCCAGCCTGCAACCTCTCCAATCTGGGACCCCTGGGATCCCCCTGGGGATCGGGCCTGAACCAGCAGTCGGACATCCTTCCTACAATTTGGGACTGCTGGCTCCTAACTGCTCACCTGCCTGCCTGCCTGATCATCCCTAACTGCCTTCTGCTGGCCTGGTCACCCCCAACTGCCCCCCCCCACTGGCCTAGTCACCCCCAACTGCCACCCCCCCACTGGCCTGGTCACCCCTAACT
>NW_005370024.1:1129445-1130143 GCF_000412655.1 Myotis brandtii | reverse complement strand
GCCGCCATCTTGGCTGACAGTTAATTTGCATAAGGATATGCTGATTAGCCAATGGGAAGGGTAGTGGTCGTACGCTAATTACCATGTTTCTCTTTTATTAGTGTAGATATATATATATATAGATAGATATCAACAGCTCTAGGAGAGTCCTCTCAGCCCCTCTCTCCAGCCTCTCCTTGCCCTTGGCTGTGGTGGCTCTATTATGTCAATTCAAAGGAGAGTAGGACCATTAATCTGAATGTAAAAGGGGGCCAGGCACCTGACCTTAATCTATAATTAAATAGCAAAGTTTTATTAGATGTAGGTTATTTCACCTTCTATTAGGTATAGCTTATTATTATTATAGATCATTATAAGTTATATTATATTATATGTAATATAATCATATATAATACATATTAGATTCTAAGTCATAGATCATTGCAGGCTTTTATTAAATACTAGAGGCCTGGTGCACAAAATTCGTGCACAGGAGGGATCCCTCAGCCTGGCCTGCACCATCTCCAATCCGGGACCCCTCTCGCAATCCAGGACTGCTGGCTCCTAACAGCTCACCTGCTTACCTGCCTGATTGCCTCTAACCACTCTGCCTGCCTGCCTGATGCCCCTAACTGCTTCTCTGCCTGCCTGATCACCCCTAACCACCTCTGCCTGATCGCCCCTAATCTCTCTGCCTGCCTGCCTGATCACCTCTAAGC
>NW_005370024.1:1127551-1128694 GCF_000412655.1 Myotis brandtii | reverse complement strand
CAAGGTACATGCCCTTGACTGGAATCGAACCTGAGACCCTTCAGTCCACAGGCCAATGCTCTATCCACTGAGCCAAACCAGTTAGAGCCTCTCCACTTTTTTTTTCCTTAGATTATCCACATTTGTAGATATGGCATTAGTTCATTTTTCCATTGATTTTTAGAGAGAGTGGAAGGGAGAGGGATAGAGAGAGAGAGAAACATCAATGTAAGAAACATCCCTGCAGTTGCCTTCCTTAGGAGCCCTGACCAGGGATCCAACTTGAAACCCAGGAATGTGCCCTGACCTAGAATCGAACCTGCAACCTTTCCATGCACAGGACCACGCTCATGCTCAACCAACCTATCTACTTCAGCCCGGCTATTATACGATTTCTGGAATTTTATTTCAATTAATTCTTGCAAAGTCTGTGGGTTAGGTAATATTCACATTTTGCTGATGAGAAAAAACACACACCAACCTCTTCATTTTGAGACATTATTCTTCACTCATTGCAGTGTTTTCCTGCCAGCCCTAGAAAGGCTCCTGACAGCAGTTTCACTGGGTATCCAGAGTCAGAAGCATTCTCCTCACCACCACCCTTTCCAAAGCCTCCTCTGCACTGGCACTGAGGCTGCTCTGGAGGGCGCCGAGGCTAGGTAATGCAGACAATGACATGATTTGGACCACTGGAGCCACCGTACCCACCTCTCCTCTCTCAGCCTTTCTCTGCTGTGCTGGAGATAGGCCAAGATTTGCGGTGCTAGCACTTCGGACACAGGAAGTTTTGCAGTTTTTCCCTCTCTAGAGCTGCTGTCATTGCCTGGAGGTTATAAGGCTGCCCTGGAAGCCCTCAGCATGCCTCCAGTCGAGAAAAACATGGTGGTGGACTCCACAATGGAACTGCTATTTTTAGATACTTTTAAACACCCCAGCACTGAGGTAAGACTCCACTTCTTGATTCTGACTCTGCTTCTAGACCAGGGGACATGTACAAACAATCCTTAGGCATGCCTCGACTTTCGCGATCAGGATCACGGGCCTTGGGCAAGGCAGCTCCTGGGTCCCGGGGGTGCCGCCTTGCCAGTGCCCGGCTTTCCGATCGCGATCACCAGCTGGGGGGCGGGAAAAGGCGGCCCTGGTTCTCAGATCCAGGGCCGGGGG
>NW_005370024.1:1112859-1127113 GCF_000412655.1 Myotis brandtii | reverse complement strand
CGGCCCTAGGGCCGCCTTTGCCCTGCCCCCCAGCTCTTGCCTGCTGCCTGGGTTTCTGATCACCCTTCTTCCGTCCTTCCCCTTTTGCCTCCCATCATTGCACCTACGTATGCAAATTAACCGCCATCTTTGTTGGCAGTTATTTTGCATATCGCCTGGATTAGCCAATGGGAAGCGTAGCGAAGGTACGGTCAATTACCCTTTTTGTCTTTTATTAGATTAGATGAGTTATTATATAAATTATATTAGATATAGGTAGAATTTTATTAGACTCTAGGTTTTTTATTTATTTACTAGGGGCACAGTGCATGAATTCATGGTACATGAATTCATACCTTGAAAGGAACTGTGGGATGCAAGGCTGCAGTGGGCACAGGGGCGGGTCTTGGCCCATCCTCTGCACCCCTGCCTGGCCCCTCCCACCACAGCCCCTGGTCCCCTGTCTGCCAGCAGCCCTGTTCCTGCTGCCGCCACTGCTCCCATGTGCACGGGAGCAAAGAATTTTCAGTAACCACCAGAGGCTCACCCCAATGACAGCGACCAGCACCCCATCTTGTTCTGGAGCCCCCGCTCACCTGCTCCACTATCCCGCTACGGCCAATATTCACCATGGTCCATGCTCTGCCGCCTGCTGCCAACACCTGCCATGTTCCGTGTGTGCCCCTTGTGGTCAGTGCATGTCACAGCGACTGGTTGTTTGGTTGTTTGGTTGTCCTGCCGTTCAGTCTATTTGCATATTTGGGTTTTATATATATAGATTTTTGGAGATTGTAATTTTTTGGGGGATCCTTGTGTCTGGGCTAACTCATTAGAATACAGGCAGATTAATGTTCCCTTCACTAAGGTACCCACTTGGTGCCAATTTTGTCCTCATGCCCCTCTGCAGAATGCTCTGGTAGGCAGTTTGGACAGTGCTGATCCAGATGTAGAGCCTGGCACTCAGCATTTGAAGCGGAGCATCCTGGGACCTTGGCAAGCCCCTCCCTTCCCCTGGACACATTCTCTGCAGGCACAAGATGATTTGGTGACTTGCCCCCGTTGGTCCTGTCCCCCAGGGTTTTCTGAAGACTAATGGAATCAAGTCCAAAAAGCTTCCCTGTTCTTTGGGCAACAGGGAGATGGAGGAAAGAAACAGGAAAATATATTGTTAAATGAAATCCCTAGGCCTGGCCACACTGGGACAACATTCCTAAGCTTACCCATGGGCTGTGATCGACTGGTGTGCAGACTGGGGCCTGGCTGGCGGAAAATGGCTACAGTGGCTGTGACTTTTTTGTGGCATTGAGCCTTTGGCTCACTTATTTAAAAAGGACTCAGAGCCTCCCCTGCTTCCCTCTGCGCAGGAAAGATTGGAAAATGATTGACAGTTTTGCCTTTCTCTTTGCAGCTCTTATATCTTCCTCCTGCACCAAAGCCAACGGAGATCTTCTGTGGGGCAGGAAGCAGGGAGGCAGAGGAGGTGCAGTCATGTGACCAGCAGCTGAGCTCCCATCCTTGACACAGGCTTAGGCCATGATCCGACCTAAGACAGGGATTGGGGACTTACTGTAAAGAGAAAGCCTCTTCTAAATGCTCAGACTCCCTGGCTCTCACCATAGGCTTGAAGGATTTGACTGTGAATACTTCTGGAATCCTCCCCTCCTTGTTCTTGATTAACCATTGAGATGCCAGTGAGTGTGCATTTCAGCAAGAAGCGATCCCATTCATATTTTCACCTGCATATCCCACCACCGCTGCACCCACTCAGATTATCTGTTGGGGATGCCAAGCCATCCGTGTGTCCTTGGTAAACCACTCATCTGACCATATGGGGCTGACATAAATATTTCCATTTGTGCCGTGTTGACTATCTTTATATCAGTGCTCCCTGGCAAAGAGGTAAGAGCCATAAACAAAGAGCACACAGGCTTCCCGGGAGGTGAGGTGGAGGAGCCTGTGGCTGCCTAGCAGGTCAAGGAAGCCTTCTGAGAGCATGGTTTCTGAGATGAGGGTTTTCTTCTCCAGTGGGAGCCGCAGAAAGAGCCTCACAGGTAGTGAGACAAAGTGTGCAGAGGCACATCGGCTGGAGAGGTTTTGTAGGTAGCCAACACCATGAGTAGTTCCGGGACTGTTTTTACCTACCAGACCTTACTGACCAGTCTAAGAATTCACATGCATGTGAGGGGCGGGAGGGGGCAGTGTAGGAATGGCTGGAGGGAGGTGACGCTGGGGAGCTGAGTAGGAAACTGAGTAATGGCAGCCTTTTTGGTGCATAGGAGCCAAACCTTTCCCTAAGGACACAGGTGGCCACTGAAAAATATTAAGCAGACATGGCCTTGCAGCCCTCTGGTTTTGAGACTCAAGGACCAGTCCAGCTTTCCAGGTCTTTGGTTCTAACACGTGGAAATGGTTCTACTTTCTGTTTGATGCTGGTTGCCATGCAGAAAGGGCATTTCTCTAAGGCAACCCCATGTCCTTCATCCATCCCTTTCCCATGATGCATAGAGATCTTTAAGGAGTTAAAGCAGACATGGCCTTGCAGCCCTCTGGTTTTGAGACTCAAGGACCAGTCCAGCTTTCCAGGTCTTTGGTTCTAACACGTGGAAATGGTTCCACTTTCTGTTTGATGCTGGTTGCCATGCAGAAAGGGCATTTCTCTGAGGCAACCCCATGTCCTTCATCCATCCTTTTCCCATGATGCATAGAGATCTTTAAGGAGTTAGTGTTAAGATTAGGACAACTGCTAATTGATGTGGCTGACAGACTCCTGGAACAGCATTATTCTCATGGGATCAGAAAACAAACATATAGTGCCTCAAGTGTCTATAAATACCTGCTTGCAGATAATGAAGACATGGAAAATAGTCTCCAGATAAGGATGTAGTTTCAGAAATAATTTGGAACTATTCCTGATTTACAAGAGGTGATTTTCAGCAATAACTTTCTGAGGTCTTGGAACCAAATATTAGGGGACTTCTCTCCATGGGGCTGATGCTGTTCTGGAATGCATTAGACTTCAGAGGCCAGAGAGAGCTCAGTTATCCCTCTGATCCCTGGGATTTATGACATTCTTAATCAGGAAGAAGGATCTGCAAGATTTCTTCCAATTCCAAATGAAGGCAAAATTTATGTGCAGTTGGGTGAGTTGGTCATCTCTTTCTAGAACAAGCCATTTCGTTTCCAGCTTTTATTTAAAGTTAGGGTTGATTTATTTCCCTGGTTAAAGGCCACACAGTCGGTCCCGAACTAAGGTGTATGCGAGATGTTTATTAGACTGTAGCATGAGCTTGATGGTGTGCTTGGCCCCAGTGGGCCCCACTGTCCTATCCCCCCATCAACTGCCAGGCTGCCCAGAGGTGCCACTCAAAGGCAATTCCAGTCCCAAGTCAATAATAAGGGCAAATTAATTAAACCTGTACCAAAGCCTCTCCAAAAATTCACTCCCTGTAAAATGTTTGGAACCTACTTTTTCCATCTTTGCCATATAGATTTTGCTGGTATATTCCACCCCCAACCTCTGCTTCTCTGAGCTCCCCATAACATATGATCACTGTCTTCTCTCTCCCCCTTCCCTCTTTCAGCTTCATTCTTTCTTAGGTCAGCTCTAATTGTCCCCCACCCATCATTATCTGGACTGAGCCAGACAAAGAAGAGCCAGGAGTGAACTTCATCAGAATCTTTCTCCTTCCACAAGAGGGTATCGGGAAGATCAGGAGGAATGCTGAATTCTGAGCACAGGCCTCATTGGGCTTTGTGGCTTCTGTGCTCTCTAAGAACTCTGTCATGGTCATAAGGACAGGCCAGGAAGCCTGTGGAGGGAAGAGAGACTGCATGAAGCACAAAAAAGTCACAGCCTCTGCAGCCATTTTCCACCAGCCAGGCCCCAGTCTGCACACCAGCCGGTCACAGCCCATGGGTAAGCTCAGCAAAGGTAAACGGAGTCTGGTACAGGTCAACAGAACCTCGAAGCAAAGGTGAATAGAGTCTGATCTAGGTCAACAGAACCTCCCAGCTGTCCCACAGAATTCTGAGAATCAGAATTATTGTGTTAAGCCACTGAGTTTTGGGGTGGATTTTTGTTATGCGGCAGTATTATGGCAATAGATAGCTGATGACAGCTTTCTACTGTCTCAAATGCATCATGATTTAGGTCAAGGTATAACTTCAATCTCACCTAATCCCAAGAGATATATTTGCCTACCGGAGATTGCATAATTTTTCTCTCAGCCGAATTCCTTTATTGTACAAGTGAATATCCATCTTAGCTTTGTGTTGTGGCTTTTTCTATTTTTTTTCTTGTACATACAAGATTCATTATTGTAGGGGTGGAAAAAATATCCCCTTCTTCTCTTCTAGGTTCTTTTGCTGGTCTAATAATTAAATTGACATAAGATAACAGGAGAAAAGAAAATTTAATGTCATTTGTATGAGAGCCCTACAATAAAATGAGACTCAAAGAAGTGCCAAAGCAGGAAGCTCTTATACCTTTTAGACAAAAACAATAACAACAAACCACCAACAACAAAACAGCCAATTTGTGAAGAATTGACAGAACAAAGGGGTTTGGGATTGGGGTAGTAAATTAGTGAAGAAGCAAACAAGGTTTGCTTATCCAGCCTTCTCAGCCCTAAATTCTCTCTCTGGTGATAAGCACACCTCTCCTCTCCTGGTACAGGAAGGGTGCCTTTCTCCTGGGAGATTTATCTCTTGCTTTCCAGGGGGGACAAAGGAAAGTCAGAATGCCCTTCTCGCCCGGATGTTTCTCAAGTAATTTTGAATCAAAATATTCAAAACATCAAAGTGGCATATTTTGGGGTGGTATATTCTGTGCCCCTTCAATATGTTATCTCGCTATGTAGCCCCCACTAAAATATGTCCCATTGCAACATTTCTTAATGTGACATCCCCATGACCCACAGGAAGAAAAAACTTTTTAACTGTCTACACCAGTGGTCGGCAAACTGCGGCTCGCGAGCCACATGCGGCTCTTTGGCCCCTTGAGTGTGGCTCTTCTCCAAAATACCACGTGTGGGCGCGCACGTACAGTTCGATCGAAACTTCGTGGCCCATGCGCAGAAGTCGGTATTTTGTGGAAGAGCCACACTCAAGGGGTGAAAGAACCGCATGTGGCTCGCGAGCAGCAGTTTGCCGACCACTTGTCTACACAAATCAATAATATCAATTGTTAAAACTAACTCATACATTTTGTTCTGTGGCATTGTGAAGCTGTCAAAATTTTTGACAAGAGAGAAACAAAAAGCAAAGAAAACCATTGAGTGCTACCCAAGCAGGGAAGTGGTCCACCACTAGGTGGTCCTGGTCCCTCCCCCTCTCCCTCCTCCTCTATGTCTGGGAAATCTGATTTCTCTACTAGATCCCAAGCTTCCAGAGGTCAGCATCCTTTCTGTCTTTCGTTTGCTTTCCTCTTAAGGGACACCAAAGAACATAGGCAATCATAAATGACTGCTGACTGACTGCTTGGTGGATCCTTAAATGGGGTAGAAACACCCCTCTTGACACAGTTGATGTATATTTTGCACTTCCTGCCTGCTTTGTCCTCTTCTTCTCTCTTGTCCTTGATTACTGCCCAGAAGATTCCTCCACCTCAACCCCAGAGAGTTTATTTCATTTCCTAATTATTTTCCCTGCTGAGAACTTTCTTGTCTTGCTGTATCTAATCCAAATTTCTTCTCTGTAGCTTCAGGTCATTGCTCCTTAGTCTAAATCCTGTGAAAGGAAGACTAATTCCCTTGATTAATTTATATTGTAATCTCAAAGCTGTTTATACATCACAATTTCTGCTTCCCCCAGAGTCTCTTTTTGCTAGATTAGAGGAATAAGATTTCTCTCTCTCCATTTCTTCTCTGTACCTAATTTTTTGTTTATAAATCTCTAAGGTCTTTCTAGGTACTGTATTGAGGTATTTTTTTTCTTTCTGGGCTGATATATAATAATTGCTCTCGTTTATTTAATATTTACTCTATGTGCTAGGCAGTGGGGTAAACATGTTTACACAAATCATTTTGTTTGATCCTCAGAATGAGGTGAATCCTGTCATTAACTCTATTTAATCCATGAAGAAATGGAAGTCCAGAATGGTTAAGTGACTTTCAAAAGCTCACACAACTGATTAGAGGCAGAGTTAGGGCTTGAACTCTGGTCTTAGTCCTTTCACCTTAAGTGTGAACTCTTAATAATCTATTTAAATATGGCCAGTGCACAAAGTCTTCTCAATGGTTCTCATGAGGCTATCTAAATGACATCATATTCTCATTTTCAGTTATTTTGTTTTCAGATGCTTACAGAAATAAGTACTTTTGAAGAGTCAAATGATGCAGGTTTGAATATCAGTTTGGCACATATTGACACCGTGATCTTGAACAAGTTGTTTGCTGATCTGTGAAATGAGAGAGTAATCATTCTCATTGTGATGCTCAGAGAAGATAACATAAGTGATGGTTCAGTGTAAAGTCTGAATCATTTTACCCATCAGAAAAATTTGTTTTATTACTCTGAAAGGTTTCTTTTTCTACCATTAACTGACCGATTTTTATTACTATTGTCATTAATTTTTGAAAGTGAGAAATTGAAGAATTGGGAACTTGATAAATTCCCAAGTATTGAAACAGTCCATGGTTGGAGGGTGCAGCAGCCTAATCTGAACTTGGCTGTTCTCTCTACCTGAGATGCCCTCCTTCCCTAGCCTCTACCCTCATCAGGTTGGCTCCTACTGGTCCTTTAAGTTCCACTTGGATGTCTCTTCCCCAGAGTACACTCCCTGATCTGCCTGTGCAACCTCTGTCCCCACTGGGATATGCTGGTACCCACCTTGGTTGTCCTTTAATACTCTCTGTATATAGTTACCCCAGCATTCTAAGTTTCTGTTAATTTATCTCTATCAGTTAGAATAAGACCAACTCAAATGGGCTTAAATAATGAGAAAATAGCTAGACCCTTCCTTTTGGAAAGGAGAAAGATGATTGGCTTTCTGATTGATCTAATCTGGAGGCTTCTGCTCAGTTTCTCTGTGATTCTGTTGACCCTGATGTTCTCCTGGTGTCTGTCTCATTTTTAAGTTGGACACATGATGTTTCCAACTTGAAAATGCAATGGCCAGAGAGAGACAGCAAACCCTCCCTTTTTATCTCATTGACCTCTTTGAGGTCAAGTGTTTGTTTCTGAATCTGTCTTGCTAATTGGGAAGGCCATGTGCTGACTGGCTCAGGCCTGAGTTGCTGCACTAATCACTCACTTGCAAGGCTTCCCAAGGTTCCCTTAGTACCACCATGCCCAGTCCTCAAGCTGGGAGTGGGGTCAGCTTGTCTTGGGGACCATGGGTAGCAGAGGGCAGGTAACTGAACAATAGTGGGGGTTCGTTAAGAAGGAGGAAGGGACTATAGATGCTGAGTAAGCCATCAGCAGTGTCTTATGCAATGCTTCAATCCACCATTAGATGGAGCTCTTTGAAGGCAGTGATGTGGCTTCTTTCATCTTTGTACCTCCCCCTCCCCCCCCCTCCCCCCTCTGCAACACTGAGCTCAGTGCCCTATAGTAGACATCCAGGAAAAATCTGTTGAATGATTGAATTACAATGACATTAATATATAATTTAGTTAGAAGGAAAACAACCACACTTTGGCCAAATGCAGAAAATCAGTGTCTACTTCACAGCATTTTATTCCCTACCCACATAGCTGAGCTTGCCCTTTGTTATTCCAGAAGATTTATGCCCACTTAATTAAAGAAATGCCATTATTAATGGTTAAAATGAAGTAGGTACCTGGAGGACAAAGGTTCAAAGGGCAATGAGTGCCACTGAAAATGCAGACTGATGGACAACTAATGAAAAGCATATGGAGCTATGGTCTCCACCTTCTGCTGGGTGCTGCTGATGCCAACTGCTCAATTTAAACACTGAGGCAAAAATTCACTGGGTTCAGAGAACATCCAAATGTTCTGAAGCTGTTGAATGCATAATTCCTAGGAACTTTAATCACTGTACTCAAAGTCCCTTAGGGGCAAAACCATTTAGACTTAATTAAAATTACTTCTGGCAGTCTGCATCAAGCCCTGGGCCCACAGGATGGTGGTGGGAATCTGTGCTGATCCCTTGTGGGGAGTCACCTTCTTCTTCGGGCAAACTTTGGTTACAAGGGACAAGAACCCAACAAGCCTAAGATTCCGAAGCTGCTCTCAGAGTGAAGGGAAGGCCAAAAATCCAGGCATTGGGAAGGAAGGACAAATCTGGGCACCTCATGAACTAAACTGAGGGATCTGAACTTCACTGAGATCCACTCCCTCAAACTCTCCTTTTTCCTTCTCTCTGCTTTTGGGTGTCATCTTTCCCATTGTTTTCTATAGAAGGCTGGCATCCTGGCATCTTCTCAGTCTGACCTCCAGAGAGACAAAAACGCTCAGGAAATATTCTGTCTGATCTGAACCTGGGTGATGTCAACACAATCTGGAATCATTAGTGGCTGTGGGTTAAGGTCCAATTATTGGGCCAGCTGGGATTAGAGATCTACCCTTAGACCATTTGCTGTGTCCAGGGTGCTAAGTTCATGAATCTACCTTTAAATCATTTGCTGGAGAGGTCATATGAGGAAGTAACACAGACACTGGAGCTACTTTTCAGCTACATGACCTTCAACAATTTATTTAACCCTTTGTTCCCAATCTGTTACTTATCGAAAAATGGAGATATAATAATAATATGGATAGTATGATATATCTATATTATGCATATTAAGACTAAACGTGGTGTGCATATGTATAATGTTCATTTGTTCCCACATGTCAAACATCCATACTATTATCATGCAAATTGCTTAGGACAGAGGCTGACACATGTAAGTAATATATAAATGTAATAGCTTATGAGCAATGAACTGAGGTGGGGCTGGGAGGAGTGGTTCTCAAAAGAAGTAGGAGATTGGGGTAGCTGCTTAACCTTGCTATTTCTCCTAAATACATCTGCTGAAACTGTGGCCCAGATGGGTAGCCCTGTCCCTTGGGCTCATCTGCCTGCTAGTAAATTCCTCAGACACTGGCAGGATTTGAATCCAGGAAGACTCTGTTCTGGGTCACCTGAACCACTCTACTAGGGCATTTTCAATCCTTCTGATTAAACTGTGGGGCTGCACCTGCATGGAAAGTCAAGGGTCCTCTCTATTCATGTCATTGTAGCTATTGGCTCAAAAAATGCAACCCTAGGTTTTTAAAAAAGCTCTTAATTCTCCAAATGGTTCATCAATGTATAATGAGGAAGGCCTTCTTGCTTCCTATCCTTGGCCTGAAAGGTCAATATTAAGGACACCATAAAAATACCTTGCTTTGTGTAGTTTGTTAGACTTAGGAATCATTGTACCAGGGGTCATTATGGTGTGGCTTCAGTCATATTCCTTACATGCACTTGAGACAGAATTGGAAGGACAGGTTGACTCTACAAGCACATATACCTGGTATGACATGATACCATTAGTTGGTATCAGTCCATTTCTATTTTTTCCAGAGTGAGTGGCTGGGAGTGAATCTCCTGGCTCCAAGGACTGAGTCATCCTGAGCTTATATCATCTTCAGTGGTTTCCACAGCTCTCACAATGAAATTGGCCATCCTTATGAGGGTCTATAGGTCTCCTGATCTTCACTGTTTAATATGGTGGACCCTAACTTCATGTCACTATTTAATTTAATTTAAAATTACAAGTTGAGTCTCCCAATTGCACTGACCTCATTGTAGGTGCTGAATAGCCACATCTGGTTTGAAGAATGCAGATGTACAGCATTGCCATCATACCAGAAAGTTCTACTAGATGGATGGCAGTGCTCAGTATAATCTAGCCCTGACTATCACATAACTTCACCATGGGACACTTTCATATAGTTTTTTTTCTCCAATGTATTCAGCTCTTTTCAACCATTGTTCACTCTTTTCACCTCTCTCCATTTTGCCTCTGTAACCCATTAGGTTTCAGGTTAAATGTCACTTCTTCAGAGAGGTCTTCAATGATCCCAGTCTCCAATCTACACTAGGTCAAACTACTAGTGTCTCTCATAGTAGCCTGTTATTTGCTATCAAAGTACTTAAATTTATGTAGGTATTTAGGTATTTTCATGGGCAATGCTTGACTTCCCCATTAAACTGCAGACTCATTAGGGCAGCCAGGTGTTAGACATTTTAACCCCAGTGTCTAACACATAGTAGGTGTTCAATAAGTATTTGGTGAATGAATATATAAGTTAATGAGCTCTCCCATGTGCCATCTTTACATGGTACATTCTTTTTAGTTTTCAGATGAGCCAAGACCTTAATTTTCTCTTCCATGTCCATCTTCTTCCTCCCCTTATTCTGCAGAGGGCCACCTTCAGATTCCCTTGGAGTTTGCTCTTCCAAACCAGCCTGCTAAAGTTCATCTCTGTGGTATGTCTATGCCATAACAACACTATTGGGATGTACAGTTTCCCTGGGAAGAAGGAAGGTAAATTGACAGAGGAAACTAAACTTTCTTGTCCACTGTCGATAACTTGTTTATTTTTCATAAAATAATTGGCAGGGTAAAATATTTTAATTTCCTATAGCTACATAATGAATACGTCCACATTAGAAATCAATTATCCTGGATAATTACCATTGGTGCTATGGCTCATAAACTGAACACTAGTCTTGCTAACGAACTGAATGAGACATAATTTCTTGTTGTTCAAAGAGATGATCAACTCTAATCAACAGTAAATTCAATCAAAACTTACTGACATCAATTGAAATCATATTAGAGTTTGTAAAAATAGGATAATTATGCTCATCTTGTAAGTTACAGGTATTGTAACAACTCTGCAATGGGGGCCTATTTGAATAAACGTGTACGTCTGCTGGCTCTATGCTAGCAGATGCAGAAACATATAATTTGCATAAATAAATCAGGAGTCTTTTTTCTCTTCATAGCTCTTTGGTTTTGTGGGATTCAATTAATTCAACTTTTTTTTTTTTTAATTTAACAAGCTCAGAATAACAGGCTAAGCAGGTGCTGGAGTGTGGGGCACTTCAGCAGGACAGCTCAAGTAGGATAATGGAACTATGGGATACATTTCATTTAATAAAACACAGACCAGTCTTGGGTTGAAAGGTTGTGAGAGACCTTGGTAGATCTGGAGAGATGTTGAAAGACACAGGATCAAGTTAAATTCCCTGTAAGCTCCCATTGCAACTTCAGTTTCTTCCCCACTTTCTTACTCCTGGGGGGATAACATTGCTTTTCTGCATGAGAAACTCTAGGAGAAGAGGATTGTATTTCTGGGGGAGTTTAAAGAAGACTTGGTTCTAACTTTACCTTTGCTCTTACCTGCAAGCAACAATAGAGATTTTGCAAGCAGGCCAGACTATCTTTTTAGACTGTAACAGAAATCCATGGAAGTCCCCAATACCACTATACATAGTATAGGAGTTGGAGGAGGAATCCTGGGCCCCAAGACTTCTTTGCTGTGCTTGCTTAAGCAGGAAACCCCATCACAGAAGAGTATAATTATATAGAGTTGACTTTCATTGAAGCAAGTAACCCTTCCTTAGAACACACCTTTAAAAAGAATTTTTTTTTAAAGGAAGAATGGGTTAAATGGGTATTCATTGGAAGACAGATGAATGATCTCATGGGCACTCAGTTATTTCATTTTTTAAAAAGCCAGAATATCATGGTCATGCTTGCCTTTTTTTTTTTCTTCCATCTACTTTGTGCCAGAACTGTGTAAGGCCATTTGCATTTGTTATCTTACTGAATTTTCAACCTATTCTGTGAATTAGATGTTATTGTTCTCATTTTACAGTTAAAGAAACTGAGGCCTAGAGAGGTGATGACTTGCCTCAGGTCACAGGGCTAGAGGTGGGAGTGTAAGGTTTCAAACAAGGTCTCTCCTCCTTCAGAGCCAGATCAGGAGTGGAAGTAGGACAGGAGGCATGTTTTCTCCCTTTACAGATCTAAAGTAAACACTACCAATTCTAATCTGATTTACAAAAGCAAACTTTATGAACCACCTTACTGACACAGTTCTCCAAATGAGCATGATTTTGCTAAAATGAGGTAGTGAGAACCATGAGGGACCAGAGAAAGCAATCAGACTCCTTAGCAGCATTTCCAGAAGAACCCTCTTGGAACACACAGATGTCCAGGGAAATACTAAATTCACAAAGGCCAACCACTTGGACTCATGGAGGCCAATGAGCCACACTGTGGGATCTCTTGTCCCCATACAGCTCCTCCAAAGAAAGTACCTTTCCACGTAGTCACCTGATCCAATTTTTCTCCTGGTAATTTCATCCTTTAAGAACCAGCTCAGTGGTGCCTTCTTCCATGGTGGCATTTGGCTCTCTCATCCCTTACCACTCTAGGAAGACTTTACCATCCCATTGCTAAGCTTCTATAACATACCTGTAATTTGTGGGCTGCCCTTGAAGCCAGGACATACCCAACTGATCAATTTTCAGTTGTTAGGAAGCCCTGGCCCAAGGGTTCAGAGCACATGTGGGAGGTCCTCCTCCTACTATAAGTGAAGGGCATTATCAGTAGAAAAGCATATCAATGAGCAACTTACTTTCTTCCTTCACCACCCTACTTTATGTTCCGCACTGTAAGATAGGACATTGTATTCCTAAATGACCTGTTTTCTTTAAATTCAGAAAATAAAAAGACAGATTTTATTTTGTTAATGATTTGAATCTTAGTTTAATGGATTTTGTGAAGAGCGTTGAGCATGCGTGGGGAACGCCCAGCCTGCAGGCTGTATCCTAAATGACCTGTTTTCTTTAAATTCAGAAAATAAAAGACAAATTTTATTTTGCTAATGATTTGAATCTTAGTTTAATGGAACTCCCAGCCTGCAGGCTGTAAAAGGACTACAAAATCATTTGATCTAGTCTCCCAAGGCAACTGCAGGTGGGACTCAACATTCAATAGATGTAGGAGCTTTTTTCATAGCAACACAAATTTATCTTAAGTGAATTGTGTTATGTGAGTGATGTTATCAATATCCAAACGGCCCTTGGCAGAAAAATGGTTCCCCACCCCTGGCATAGAGGATGGATGTAGGTCTAACAGGAGAGGCACATCTTTGAGATTAGGAGATGAAGGGGGTACAAGTAGAAACCCAAGTGGGGAATGGGCACCCATCCTATTTCCCCCCTCTTGCTGCCTGCTGAGTTTCTGGGATTCTATGTTGTAGAGATGGAAACATGGGAAATAAGGTAAAGAAAAGGGCAGTGGGGCTTTGGACTTTAAAAGTATTTGAACAGAGAGTTGGCATTGGAGATTTTAGATACAGATCTAGGTGGGTGGGGTATGGGAGTCATGGAGAAACTAAAAAAGAAGGAAACAACTTTAAGAGGCATGGAAATAGACTGGAAACCTGATCATCTCTAACATTCTTCAAGAGATGTGTGGTTGGAATTCAACCTGACAGCTTATTGCAGCTGGCGTGTTTATGTGTGACACTGAGATTAGAGTGGACATTTGGGGTCAGGAGGTCTCTATAGGTTATAAAAAGAAAATGATGTTCTGTGAATGTGAAGAAGAAATGATGCCCTGAGTCTGAAGATAAAGGCAGGACAAAAAGCCATGAAAACTAGAGAAGCCAGAGATGGTATAGGCAGCATGCCCATTGGCTTTCTTTGTTGGTGTGGTGTTTTATGGAGTGGTTCTTTTAATTTAAAATCATTTGTTTTTCCTTGATGTAAGCCCATTCTCCATCTCCCTCTGGCTCCCCTCCAAATAATCAATAGAGTGTCTTATTACCCACAAGCACACACAGATAGTTTGCGTGAGCTGTTTTAGTTGTCTTTGCTGTTGCAGTTGAGGAAGAGTTTGAATTTCGCCTCTGGATTAAGATGCTGCAGGTTGCTGTTTGAACAGAAGCAAGATCTCTGAGGCAGAGAAGGCCACACAGATGGCATTGTTCCCCAAGTTCTTTGAAATGCTGACAGAAAGCTTTGGGATTTTTATAGATCATAAAATAAAGTTTCCAATCTTTTCAAGATTTTGTGAGTTTGGGACATATCAGCAGATAAGTTCCTTCCTTCCTTCCTTCCTTCCTTCCTTCCTTCCTTCCTTCCTTCCTTCCTTCCTTCCTTCTTTCCTTCCTCCTTTACTTTTCCTTCCTTTTTCTTTCTTCCCATTCCTTCCTCCATTCCTCCCTTCTTTCTTCTCTTCTTTTTCTTTCTTCTCCCTCTTCCTCCCCCTCTTCCTCCCTTGTCCTCCTCCTCCTCCTCCTCCTCCTCCTCTTCCTCCTCCTC
>NW_005370024.1:1062001-1112741 GCF_000412655.1 Myotis brandtii | reverse complement strand
TCTCTCTCTCTCTCTCTCTCTCTCTCTCTCTCTCTCTCTCCCTCCCTCTTTCCCTTCATCCCTCCCTCTCTCTGATGTTATCTCTCTCATCTTGAGCCTGTATACAGGAACCTACATATAAAGCTAGAGGCAGGTTGAGAAAGATTTTACAAAAACCCTTTCCAGGAAGTTTTGTCCACCAACAGGATGGAGGGCTTTGGGAAAGCGGTAAAGAGGAAGCACTTACTCTATTCATTGCTTGAAGGAGACAAATCATCTTGAATTTTCTATTATGTACACAACTATGGGTAGGGAGACTCTATACAAGCTATAGCACCATATAAATTAGTATATATATATATGAAATGTACCTATATATTTTACCTTAAATTTACAAAAATATTTATTCACTCTTAAGTAGACCATAGCCAGGAAAGGAGTTAAATATTATAGATAACTCAGCTCAGGATTGGTTGTATAAATTTTCCAGCAAACCTATCTATCCTATCACATGCCATGAGTTATTAGTGTCTTTTATTGCTAATATAACCTGCCTTTATCAACAACTTCTTCACATCCAACTCTGCTAACCCCCTGGGTGCCTGTAGCATGTTGCTAGTCCTGGGAGTGCCCTGCTATCTCCATGGCCGTGTTCGTATCTAATCTGCCGTACATATTTCAGGTTTTTCTAGCTGTGCTTGAGTGATCTGGGTGTCTACCAGAAGCTTTCTGATAAAATACTGCCTTCTCTTCTACAGTAGACTTACAGTTTCCCTTCAAAATAACCCAGTTGAAATTTAATAGAAGGTTTTAAAGCCACATCTGATTTAAATCGCCTAAGTTCTAGCTTTTAAGAACACTCTTGGCACACCAACCTCGGGGTTTTCTGAGCGACTGAGAGAAAACTCCAGCTTTACTTTACCTACGACATATATCAAATTGAAACAAAAAACCCCCACACAAACAGACTGGGTAGCCTGTTAATAAACTCACTGACAGGTGATAAACAACTGAAGAATGTCTAAGATTGGGAGTAAATCTTTAGTTTATAAGTAAAGTGTTAGGGTGTCTTTCTTAGCAGGAAAAGGGGAAGAAAACACAAATCCTTTAAGATATTAGCTTATTATAGTCAGGGATTTTAAAAAATCAAACAAATCACGGGATAAACTATTAATTTTCCAAACTCTGTTGTAATAGAACAACAAATGAGGCTTTTTTTTTCTTTGCAAATCTAAGCGTCCTTGAGGTGGAAAAGGAAGAAAGTGTTGCTAGGCAATCTTTCAGCTTCACAAGTGACATCCCACACACAAAGCCTTGACCCACTCCTTCCCTGTCTCATCGCAATGCTGTACAGAGGCATCGGTATTCCCAATGTACAGATGTGAAAACCAAGGCCCTGGAGGCAGAGTTGAAACATTGTCACACACCTATAGCTCTCTGACTCCCAAGCCCATCATCTTGCTGAAATGCCCAGCTCCCCTGGCTCTTAGGGTTCAGTTATTTTAGGCTCCCCTGGACAGCCCTTCCAAACTCAGTAGTAGATCTTCAAGCAGTGCATCTACATTTCTAAAAGGCATCTCATGAACTAGCCCTTTATCCTTGATTAAAAAATAAAGAAATAAAAAAAGCTAGCTCACTGCTCAGGCTTCTTAACAGAACAGCATTTGATTTCTACGTGTTGTTGATTTCATGGCATTCCCATAAGGCATCCAGGCTGCTCTCATGATTCTTCCTGCTGTTCCCCTTCAGGGTTCCACTTTGATTCCTTCTCTGGAGAGAAGTCTTGCTTTCAAGATACAAAGAACACCTCCCTCTTCCCACGTGGCCTTGATTTAACACAAGAGGAACAATTTGCGAGGCTCATGCTAGGGAGATGCCCTCATGCTCTGCTCGTGGGTCGGTTCACTGATAAAACTATTTTGCAAAGGAATTGTAAAGGACCTTTGAAATATACCATTAATTGTATCTCCAGAAATCTATCTTAAGCATAATAATCTCAAAGGTAGAAACGACTTCATGCACAAAGAAATTCACTATTGTGTTGTTTTTAGCGGTGGTGATAAAAAAATGGGCAACAACTTAATTGTCCAACAGCTAGATAATGGTTGTGTAAACATCACGTGTCTACTAATAAATATCATGAAACAATGAAAAGTGATGTTTATGGAAGTTTCAACTTAATGTGACAAATTGAATTGACATCATTTCCCCCCCACATCTCATTCAAGTCACAGTAAAGGGATAAAAACAAAAGCATACAAACCAGAGAGTCCAAGAGAATGAGATAGGAGACTAAAGCAGATGGGAGATATCAATACATTTTTAAAAGATGAGAAGCAGATTTTCAGTTAGTAACTGGATTGTGGTTGAGAAAGCTGAACCTTAAGTGCCACAGGGTAAAGATAAGAAGGAAATAGATCCATGTTACAGAATCCTGGGAAAGCTCAGGGTTGCAAGGCATCAGGTAGCACGGAAGGCAGGGAATGCCTGGTGATTAGAGCAAGGAAGCAGGAGGAGCCTAGAGCTTTTCCCCAATGAGGCACCTCTCCTGCTCCACCTGATAGAAAACTGGAGGTTTACTCTCAGCAGAGGTTAAACCAGATAGACTCTGAACTCTGGGACCTGAGACAGAAGATAGGAAAAGAGAGAAGCACTACAATAAAATTTATAAGAGAGCTGGAACTGTGTGAGAGTCTACATAGTGAACGGCGAAATTCTCAGCCTCCTTTTTCCAAATGCTGAGAATGCGAGCAGGCAAGCTGATAGCCCTCAATGGGAGATTGGAGAGTTCTCTGGGTAGAAACTAGCAAGTCTAAGAAAAAAAAATCTGGAAAAACTGATAGTTATGGGTAGAGGTCTCATATAATGACCAGGTTCAAGGCCTGTCCTTCTGTGGAGTCTGCTATATGATAAACCTTTCTTTTCCTTGTTGAATCCTGGAAATTGGATTCTGTATTAATTTCCTAGGGCTATTTCAACAAATCACCACAAACTTGACCTAAAACAACAGACACTTATTCTCTCACAGTTCTGGAGGCAGGGAGTTGGACTCTAAGGTGTCAACAGGGCTCCTGCGGATGTCTGCCGGCTCTAGGGAAGAATGCTTTCTTGCCTCTTCTGAATTCTGGTGATTGCCATCAATCCTTGGCATCCCTTGTGGCAGCATAACTGATGTGTGCCTGTCTTCACCTGGCCATCTTCCTTGGGTGTCAGGTCTCTGTGTCTCTGCATCTCCCATGAGGACACCAGTAATGGATAATGGCTCACCTTATTCTGTAGGACCTCATCTTAACTCGATCATATTTGCAAATAAAGTCACAATCACAAGTGTTGGGGATTAGGACTTGAACATAGCTGTTTTTTTGGGGGGGGGGTACAATGAAACATACCATAGAGTTTAAACACTATATATATATTTTTTAAATATATTTTTATTGATTTCAGAGTGGAAAGGAGAGGGAGAGAGAGATAGAAACATCAATGATGAGAGAGAATCATTGATTGGCTGCCTCCTGCACATCCCCCACTAGGGATCGAGCCTGCAACCCAGGCGTGTGCCCTTGAATCGAACCTGGGACCCTTTAGTCCGCAGGCCAACATTTTAACGACTGAACCAAACTGGCTAGGGCTAAACAATATTTTTTAATAAGTAAAAGGTAAACCACATTTCCTTAAAACAAGTTAAACCCGCTTATAATTCAGTGGCAGCTTTGGATATGCAAGAGGGCTCAAAGTACACGTCTAGTATCCTGATCCCCTCTCAAGAGAGTAAGTCTCCTTCATGCCACCCCACCGAGTCTTCTTCTTGGTATGTACACACATAAAACACAAGAACTCAACTTCGAGTTTGGGAGGGATATTTAAGAGGAGCAATAGAAGTAGATTTTTGCCTCTGCTTATGCTTTAGTAGCAAAAATAAAACAAGAATACAGATTAAGGTGAGAGCTCTTTAATTTTCAGAGGTGATTTGAGTTGAGAAGCCCAGGCTGGCTTCTGGTCTTTGCACAGTGCATTTGAACAGAAAGCCTCCATCATGCCAATCAAGGCGACATCCTCTTTCAATGAACTCTTCATTATATATTTTTGCTCCAAGACAAAGAACATTCATGCAATTAAAATAGGCTGATTAAAAAAATCTGTGTCAGGCATAGACTTGCATTTATACTTTTGGGCACAAATGATGGGAGGGACATTAAAAAACTGCAAAACTGAGCAGAAATCATCTTTTTTCAGCACATATTTTGAAGAGGAATGAGGCATTGGCTTTTCCAGGACTCAGCAGCCTGGCTTCCCTCCTCATTAGTTGACCACAGAGCCGGGGCTGCTCCCTCAGGCCCTAATCAACTTACTCAGATCGGCTGCAGAATCGATCTGACAGCCCGTGAAAGGGAGTTTGGAGGTGGGGAGGGAAGCACAAGGGAGGGCTGAGACTTTGGGAACATGGACTAATGTATTTTCAAGGATATCACCATGTTTGCCTAACACCAAGGACTGTGACATTAGCAGACCCTTCTGATATTTGGGCCACAAAATAGTTGTGACAAGGACCCTACAGTGTGTATGTCTTTTGAGTCCTGGGCTTAGAAACACTTCTTCAAAATGACGAAGAAGAAAGTTCTCTCTGATTTAAGCCTGAATTCCTTTAACATGAAAACGAAGGCAATTAACAGTTGTTGATCATTTACTAAATATTTAGTTTTTCCTTTTAATAACCATAGTAGCCCCTGAGGTTGGCATTATTATCTCCTTGTGCAGATGAGGACATAGAGGCTTAAAAGCAAGAAGGATATTAGAAATGTTTAAACAGCCAGAAGAGCAAGGGCATATCCCAGTGGTCGGCAAACTCATTAGTCAACAGAGCCAAATATCAACAGAACAACGCTTGAAATTTCTTTTGAGAGCCAAATTTTTTAAACTTAAACTATATAGGTAGGTACATTGTTATTAACTTAATTAGGGTACTCCTAAGGCTTAGGAAGAGCCACACTCAAGGGGCCAAAGAGCCACATGTGGCTCGAGAGCCACAGTTTGCCGACCACGGGCATAGAGCATTTAGAAGCATGCTGGCCACTGTCCAGGAATTCCCCTGGAAAGGGGATGGCTGGGGCCCTGGGAGATGACCCAAGGAAGCTTAAGGGAGCAACTACTTATAATAAGTATAAAAGTATTTCAATGACTACCAGAGCATTGCCAGGTAAGCTGGGTCTGTGAGGAGGAAAATTAGCTTTCCCTAAGATGATCAGCTCACAGTAGATGACCTGGGATTTGAACTCAGCTGTCTTCTCCAAAGACAACACCCTTTTCAACATCCCATAATCTGGTCTGCTCACTCCATCATGCCTTGGAGGAGGAGCATTGCCAAACTGCCTTTAAGGGGTAAGTGATATCAGAATCTTTCCTGTGAATATGCTTGTCAAAGTGATAGAGAAATTTTCTAACAACCTGAGAAGGTAGAACATGAATCACGAGGGTTGGAGACAGTATTTCAAAAGGGGAAAAGGCACTCAAAAGCAGAATTGAATGACTGAGAACAATTGTTGCCAATGTCTATCATTTTCCCCTCGAGCTAATGATCCCTTTCCGGTGGGAACCATATTCAGACCCATGACCTAGATGTTCATCTGGGGAGAGCACGGTTCTGATGCAATACATTGAGAAAATGCATTCATGACTTAAATGGTTATACGATGCATATTTTCAAAACTTCAGTTAAGATTCTGGTTCTCCCACACACAAAATATTGAGTTTGGAACTTTGCCGATTGGTAGTATCCATAGAGTTTTCTTTATGAGTTGATTCAGGTTGCCTTAAAGCCTATGCCCATACCCATTCTGGTATGTCAGTAAAAACATGGTCAATTATTTCAATGGAAACCCTCAAACTACAAATGAAAACATGTTGATAGAAATGAAAGAAGAACGCCCTCTTCATCCACTTAAAATAGGAGAGACATGTAAAATCCTTTTACTATTTTTTTTTTCAAGTGAGGGGAAAACCAGTATTCCTCTTCAAATACAAACAGAAATTTACTCACTGTCTCTGAAAAAACAAGCCCAGAATGGAGACATTTGCCTCTGCAGGGACCAGCTTAGCTCTTTTCTCTCCATTTAAAAAACTTTGAACCTCTGCTTCCTGCTGTGCTCTTGCATTTTTTTAATTGCATCTCTCTTGCTACGCTGTGTTTTCCTCATTGAGTTTGTACCACCTCTCCCTTTCTTCTCACAGATTCAAACCTTTTCTGTGATAATCACAAAATTGTAGCCTCAGAAGGCAATTCCCAAAGTGTGGTCTGCATCACCTCCCCGTGAGCCAGATGATCATAGATGATAGCGAGACAACGACCTTTTCTTATTTCAATAGTCATGCATTTATTTTAATGAGTATTAAAATATAGACTTGGAACATTATGCTGTGATTACATAGGTATTATTGCCTAGGACTAGGCTAAGCTTCAAAAGTGAATCTATTGAAGGTCAATTAAAATATGTTAAAAAATAATGGCCCATGCAGTGTGTGAATACAGCAAAGAGCATCAGCTATTTGGGAGACAATTCTACCACGGTCTGAAGCAGCATTCTCTGACATCGACTCTTCTCAGCAGGTGGACAGCCAGCTTCTGCCCATGAGGAAAGGGGGTGACTGTAGGAGTGAAGAGGCTGCCTGTTAGAAGAGTAAGCATCTCTCCTTCCCTTTGCTCAGTCTGATATGCTGGTCTTCAAATGAACTCAAGAGCCTGCTCCCTCTACTTGCCCACATAAAACATACATTTGAGACATGGATCTTAAGAGCTACTTCTACCTTGGAGAAGGAGAAGAACGTGCAAGGTCTGCTGGGGCCTGGGTCTGGCCTCTGTGTGTTGGGTGTGTCCAGGTGCTACCCACAGGCAGGTGAGTGCTCCCTGCGTGTTGAAAAAGAAGTAGCAAAAGGTGGAGGAAAAAGAGAAGCATTGAACTGGCCATAAATCAGCTGCCAGCTGCAGTGCTGACTATTCTGTGTATGAATGGAAATTGGGTGTGTCTTTATCTCAATGTGCCTTTGAGGAAAGAAGATGTTTATTTGCTAAGGAGTGAATTTACACTGCATACTTGGTGTCCTCAACAATGTATGACTTAAGACTAAATCATTTAGACCTTGGAAAATGTACAACAGACTGTTGTGCTTGTTTGGGCCTGACATGGAGTCTCTTCTTAGTGCTGGATACATAACAGAGAGGAATAGGGAATAGATTTGTTCAGGTGCACACATTCTGAGCCCAGCATATAGCTGATGCTAGAACCTTTCCTCTCCCAAGACCTTGCCTTTGAGAAAATGAGTTGGATAAATGTACTTTTAAACCCATCTCAGTATCATTTCCTCCATTAGTCTGTTGCATCTCTTCATATGGACAACTCTTTTTTTTAAAAAAATGTATTTTTATTGATTTCAGAGAGGAAGGGAAAGGAAGAGAGAGAAAGAGAGAGAGAGAGAGAGAGAGAGAGAGAGAGAGACATCAATTGGCTGGCTCCTGCACACCACCTACTGGGGATCAAGCCCAAAACCCAGGCATGTGCCCTTGACCAGAGTCGAACCCGGAGCCTTTCAGTCCACAGACTGATGCTCTATCCATGAGCCAAACCAGCTAGGGCTGGACAACTCTTTATGTAAGTACAATGTTAAATACTCTGTTTTCCTAATCCAGTGATGGCGAACCATTTGAGCTTGGCATGTCAGCATTTTGAAAAACCCTAACTTAACTCTGGTGCTGTGTCACATATAGAAATTTTTTGATATTTGCAACCATAGTAAAACAAAGATTTATATTTTTGATATTTATTTTATATATTTAAATGCCATTTAACAAAGAAAAATCAACCAAAAAAAATGAGTTCACGTGTCACCTCTGACACACGTGTCATAGGTTCGCCATCACTGTCCTAATCCATGGAATTAGGAAATGGCTGAAGGACCCAGGTGGAAAAGTAGGTGCTTAGTTATAGCATGTTGCTGGGCACTCAGAAATGGAGCGGATGACATGATTCTTCTGTGGGATGGCCTGAGAACTTGGGATAAGAGGGCAATATCTGATGTCATGTAAAGCCACATAACAGAGTGGGGGAAGCATGGTTGTTGCTGTCAACAGATTGGGTTCAAATCCTGCCTTTGTCACAAAATACCTGCACAAGTGTGTTACCCTGCACAAGTTACTTCACCTTTCTCAGGTTCAGTATTTTTCCATTGGAAAATAGATTTTAAAATACTTGGCCCAGTGCTCAAGAAGTAGTAACTGTTTTAATTACTATTTTAATGCTGGATCTCCTTTAATCCTACAATACATATGAGTGCTGCATCCATATCCCCATTTTATAGATTGGGAAATCAAGGCAATGGAGGCTTGGAGAGCATAAGGCTTGGGCAGCCACGAAGAGGTGGAGGTGGATTTTGATTGTATGTCCCCAGGCCAGTGACTGATTCTACCAACCCACACAGTATCTATGATTATTAGGAAATTATATTCTACAACCGACACAGACATGCTGGAGGTGTTCCTTTGAAAAGTTGTCAAGTGCCATCTTATTACAAGACTAGAAGCCTGGTGCACGAATTCATGCACAGGTGGGGTCCCTCAGCCTGGCCGGCAATCAGGGCTGTCTCACCCAGTCCCAATCAGGGCCGATGGGGGCCATCCGGCTGGGGAGGGAGTTTGGCTGGCCTGCCCCAGCTGGACACCAGCAGCAAGTTAACCTACCAGTCAGAGCGTCTGCCCCTGGTGGTCAGTGTGCATCATATCGACTGCTCAAGCAGTCAACCGATTGGTCAAACACTTAGCATATTATGCTTTTATTATATGGGATAGTGAAGAATTTAACATGTCTCTGCCCCCCTTAGAGAGATGCCATTGGATCAAAATCATCAACTACTTGAACAGCCATATCACCTTTTCTCTCCAGGCTGTGTCTTGCCTGATAAACAAAGGGGTTGAACTCTGAAGGATGGCCACTGGGCTGTAACATTCTGTGGAACCTACAAGGTGGAGAGGTTCCATTGGAAGATGAAAAATCTGCATGTTTGGATCAATAAAAATGGGAAAACAATTTGAGCTTGATATAAGAGGAAACATAAGTCATAATGTGTGTGAAGAGGAAGAAGAAGACCAGGATGGGTAGGGAATACTTTTGGATACTTTATCTAGAAGATTCTCCACAATTCTCAGAAAGATTAAATGGTTTTTTAATAAAGAGGAGTAAAATTATTTGAACAGGATTCTAATGAGGGAGAGAGAGAAGATGAGAAAAAGCTACAAACAGGCCTGAGCTAGACAGCATACCTCTGGTCTTCTTACTACAGCTGCTAGAAAACCCATGAGTCCATTTTGGTTTTAGGATTCAAGAATATAAATGGGATTTGGATTGAGATCCAGGGTGGGTGGGTGAACTGGTGAGAACATAATAGATAACTTGTTTTTATGAGATCTGATATGAATAGTTTAAGCTGTAAAAGCAAGATATGAGTCACTCTCATTTTCTTTGATTCCTCTGGTTGCCCCCAGAGGGAAGATGTGATGACTGGGTACATCTATTCCAATAAATAAAGAAACACATACACATTTTGCAATGATTGCTTTCTGCCAATATTTAATATACCTCCTGAGCTGGAAAATGGCTTCAATTCCCTTACCATCTCTCCTGCTCTGGTCTCGGGAGCTCTTCTCCTTCAAGGCTGGAAGCTTCATTAGTCAGCGGAGACACTGCTTCCCACCTTAGAATAATATGTTCTTTCTCTCTCAATGACTCCTATTTCCCAACTAGTAGCTTTAAAAGCTTCAGAGAAGGACTTTTTTGTTGTTGTTGTTAAATGTTGATGGCCTCAGAGATATTGCAGAAGCAGTAGCTTACTGAGAAGTGAGGGAGAAGAAACTCTTTTTTTTTTTTTGGCCAATTTACAAAGAATTGGGGTGGGAAGGAGTGAGGAGAACCCCTTGAATTGCTAAAATCCTACAACTGGAGTGGAAGGGGAGGATTATTCTTTGTCAATCATCCAAACACATTTCTATAAATGTTGAGCATTTAGGCTAAAACAGGATCTTGGATTCACTTTCCCTCCAAATGGCCAGGGAGAAGGGAACACACATCGAGTACAGAGCAGAGGAAACCTGGCCCCCTGTTTAGAATAAAGATTTTATGTTTTAGAGAAATGATCGAGGACATCCCACAAGAAGCTGTTGATCAGTGAATCGTGCATTTGCTCAAAACACTCTTTCCCAGCAGAGTCCACCCCACCCCCTACTCCATTCCAGGTCACCCTGGCTGGAGCCTGCTCATTGGGCAGCGCACAGCCTTGTTTAGGACAGTTTCTTAGAGGATTTTACTTTGAAGTGTTTCAAAGTAATTCTGCTCATGCAGGAGCTTCTCCTGTTTTATGGATCAGAAGGGATTTGAAATCTGTTCCGTAGAACAGCTAAGAGCTAAAACAACAACAAAACAGGCATTGATAAAATTTAATTGACTATATGTCAGACCCATCTAAATACTTAAAAAATATTAACTCATTTAATCCTCACAACAAACAGCCTTTTGAGGTATGTGCATTTGCAATCCCCATTTTTAGAGTTGAGAAAAATGATAAGTACTTCGCCCAAGGTCACATAACCAATAAGTGATGGAGCCAATATTTCATTCCAATCTGCCCGACTCCACAGAGTCCATACTCTTAAGCACAGTGCTATATGAGGACTAATATCTACTTCCAAGGGTTGTTCTGAAGATCGAATGGAATAATCAGTATGCTATGCTCATCTAACATGGGGGATGATGCTTCTGTTAATGCTTCTGACTCAAAAAAATCCCAATGCCAGGAACTTGTATTTCTTTCCTTCCTTTCTCCCTCCTTCCCTCCCTCTCATTCTCTCTCCCTCTCTTTGTTCCTTCCCATCCTTCCATATTCCAAAGGGTCATTGGGTTCTTTTCAGTGGGATTAAGTACCCAGTCACCTGAGGCAGCCAATGGAGAATGAAAGGCAGGGGGGGAAAGAAGGAAGGAAGGAAGGAAGGAAAGGAGAGTGAGATGGGTTCATTCATTGAGCCTTTTCTATATCTCAAATGATTTACTTAGGATAGATTCCCAGAAGTGGAATTCCTTGGTCAAGGTATGCGAAGGAGCATTTTAAAGTTCTCCCACAAATTGCTATGCTTCTTTCCAAAGCTACCCACTTAAATTACCGTAGTAGTAATACACGAGGGTGTCTTTTTCACTTCACTCTTGCTATTATTTGGCATTTTTAGTTTATTTTTTAAGACATTCACACATAAAATGACTGATAAGCAAAAAATAGTATCTCCATGTGCATTGAGGTTGAACATTTTCTAATCTTTTATCTTCTTGGTGAATTTTCTCTTTCTTTCCTTTGCTGACTTATATATGGGAGTGTTCATGCTTTTCTTATCTTTTTTTCACATATGTTGAATTATCTTTCTTAGTCTTCTGGTTATCATTATCTTTTTGGTTTTGCCCTGCAAAAATTTTAATTGGTATGTAATTGCCTATAAGAGTGATTTTCAAAATGTAAACGACAAATACAACAGAGACACGAATCCATCTGGGTGGGTGCTGCCTGTGCACCGTACCAGGACCTGTCCATCTGTCCATCTGTCCTGTGAGTTACTTTATCATTCTGAGAACAGAAAACTTTCTCCCTCCAAAACAAGGGAATGAAGCTGAATCCTCTTCTATTTTGTATTTTATATCTGTTATATTCTCTAGTTAATCAGAAATGTCTTTTGGTACATGGAATGAGGTAATTATTTAAATGTATTGTATTCCAAATTGTTAGCTGATTGTCCTAATCTTGTTTATTGAGAAACCCTAGCTTTTCTGGTTATTGTCTTGGGATGCATTCTTTATCATATAGTATTAGAATATCATATATATATATATATATATGTATATGATAGTATCATTATTCTGGGTTATTGTCCCTGATGTATTTTTGTGCCTTGTCACATTACCTAAAACTTTATAGCTTTATGAAATGAAGAGCAGTTCCCCTTTAAATATTGTATTAAATATTCTGTTTATTTTTATAGGTTAACCTTAGAATCCTTTTGTCAAAGTCAAGTTGGGGTTTTTATTAAAATTGTAGCCAGCCACGTATTAATTTAAGAAGAATTTGAATCTTTACAATTCTCAGCATCAACATGTGGTTTCTCTCCTCATATTTGGGCCATGTTTTTCATCTCTCCTTAAAGTCTTGTAGCCTTCTTTATATGGTGACACATTTTTGATCAAAATTATTCATGATATATCATTTTAGTTGCTATTGGAAATAAAATTCTAAAAAGTATTTTGTACATTTTTGTTGGCAATTTTCATTTGTTTATCTTGGATTCAAACTCCTAAATTTTATTACATTTTGATAGTTTCTACCACATTCCTTTGGATTTTATAGGTCTATAAGTACATGACCTATAAAGACTAAATTTTTTCTTGTTTAATATTTATCCTTGTTTTTAAAATTTCTTTTTCCTTTGGTCAGAATGTCTCAAACAATGTAAATATAATGATAACAAGCTTGCTTTTTTGGTGCTTGATTTTGATATTTTATGTTTAAGTGATTACCAACTATTATTGTGAAATATATTTTCTTTTCATGGTAAGAAGTTTTTTATATATTCCTACCTGAATTTTTAGAATATAAATTGGTCACAAGTTTTAGAAAGTGGCTTTGCACCATTTATTTAAAAGATATGCTGTACTATATTATAATAATAGTTTTATTATTTGCAAATCATTGTAGAAGGCCTACATTACATCCTGTATAACCCTTGCCCTGATGAACGTTAAAAACACACTCACTGTTGAATTGCTTAACATTTCACTGTCTTGATTAACAATGGGTTTATTTATCATTAATTACTAATAGAACATTAACAACTGTTTATTTTTGTCATATAGACCTTACCTCATATAAAAGAATGCCATGGTAAAAGAACCTGGGACCATTCCAAGATGAAGATATTATCTATGTATTTATTCATCAAGTTGGGCACTCATTTATCCCTTTGATGTAAATACACAAGTATTTTTTGAGCTGTTCTTAGGTTCGGCAGGTGTAGAAGTTCTAAGCTCAGTCTCTGCTGCCAGGAACACCTGAGTTCCCATCCTAGCTCTGTTCTTTACTGATTATGTGAATCTGAGCAAGTTTCCTATAACTTTGAGAAGCCTCAAGTTTCCTCATCTGCAAAGTTAACATAACAAATAGCACCTACTTGAGGCTGCACACAAAAATAGTCCCCATAAAGCTCCAAATGGTGTCTGCACGTGCAATCCTCAACAAATATTATTATGACATTATTACATTCTGGAGACAAAGACAAAAGGGTCTGGGCTCCCTGCTGGGTGGCAGAGGCTATGTGCTAACTGTTGATCATCTGGTCCTCCCCAGACCTCCTCTCGCTGCCTTGCACTGAGAAGGCTAAAAGGCTAATTCCAATGTAACCCTGATTTTTGGGGGGGTGGTGGAGGGGCTAGCAGTCTGAATCTGTGCCAGCAAGCCCAGTGCACATTCTTGATAACCTATAATTAAGTCACTGCCTCTTTCCCAGAAACTGGTCTTGCAAGACCTGTTACCTAAATACAGAGGCCATAAACTATGAATAGTGCACAGCGCCATGGGGGAGGGGGGTGTATTAGCACTCAGGCCAGACCATTAGATATGGTCTCAAGACCCCCAACACCTGGGCCCTTTTTTTTGCAAAGCCCACAAAAGGATTGGAAGCATAATCCATATTTGAGGGACAAAGACACCAGAAAGATATAAAGGAGAAGCTCCCTGCATGTTACTTTGCTCAGACTTGGGAAATTAGTCTACTGAGTCCGCTGGAGTAATAAAACTGTGTAACTCCATTTCTCTAAAGTGTTGCTTGGTTTTTCTCCGGTCTTCTTCAATAGCACCTGACTCATGATCCTGGAATTAGAGCTCACTTCCCTTCCTGGTCCTCAATTCTGCACATACTAGTACATTCCTCACTGCCCACTTCTCCCTCCCACCCTCATGTCAAGTCTGCTGGATGAGAAATAGATCAGTATGAAGATTATGGGAGAAGCCTAAGCCCCATGCCATATCTGATGAGCTCTTGGTCAGGGAATTTGTGGTGAATATATTTATGGCAGCTTGCTATTCACTGTCATATAAGGTCAGTACCCTGAGCATTGACTTCCAAGGTGGTATCTCCTGGCTTTTTCAGCATGTGTCAGTAGCCTCGGCTGCAGGAAAGATTCAGAAATCCAAAGAGCTTCACTTTCCCCAATGCTGTCTTGATATCCCCTTGCACAAGCTATGCTTTAGAGGTCTTGGCCTTGGTTGCCTTTAACAAGTGCCCTCTGCATTGAACATGCTCCATCAGAATCACAAAGGATGGCTGGCTGTTATTTTCCTGGTGGTTGGGATGATTCATATCTCTATCTCTATCTCTATCTCTATCTCTATCTCTATCTCTATACCTATACCTATACCTATACCTATACCTATACCTATACCTATACCTATATCTATATCTATATCTATATCTATATCTATATCTATATCTATATCTATATCTATATCTATATCTATATCTATATCTATATCTATATCTATATCTATATCTATATCTATATCTATATCTATATCTATATCTATATCTATATCTATATCTATATCTATATCTATATCTATATCTATATCTATATCTATATCTATATCTATATCTATATCTATATCTATATCTATATCTATATCTATATCTATATCTATATCTATATCTAATTTTTGCAAAAGTGACTTATTTGATCTGACCTCTCTACCTTTGTAGAAGCTTAACTAAATTGTCTTGTCTCCTTGACCTCTGCTCCAACCCTTAATAATAAATCACCTTTCAGAAGGCCCGCCCTCACCACTCTCCCTTCCCCCTAGGTAATTTAGATTTCTTGAGCTGCCAAATTTCTTCAGCCTGGGAAAGAAGAGGTTTCTTATGCATATTGTGTCAGCTGCAGACATAACTCACGAAACCACCCCAGACACAGGATGTCACCCAGTGATGCTTCAATTTACAATCTTCCGGAGCTCCTGCTGCCAAACAGCTCTGAGTGGAAGTGGGGAGGTTTTCAGAGGCTTGGGGCATGTTTTTTAGCTCTTTGGTTCCCCTCAGAATTTCTAAGGCTAATTAACATGTTAGAAACTGTCAAAGCATATTGACCTGCAAAACTACCATATTTAGTGTCACTATAATTTCTCATAATATTGAAGCTTACACTGGCCATATCCACAGCTTTGTTCAAAGCCTACCGGTGAGAAGGTCATTTATATATTGTAATCAGATTCTAGAGCTGACCACTTTTTAATTATGGCTTAGGTAGTGGCGGTTGAGCAGTTTGGGAAAGGAGGCTGGCTGGGAGTTATCGTCTCTTTGATCATAAGGCTGAGTGATTTACTTTGATCACAGAGACAACAGTTCATAAAAAAAGCTTGGTCTCTTCCTGAAATTTGCAGGTAAACAGGGAGATCATTTGAAGCTACTTGGGAATGAACAATTCAGATCCCAGACAATGGTCTTCTTTGAAATGGATTTAGGTGCCTATTGATTAACAGAGCACAGGGGATTGGATGGGTTAAAAAAAAAGTGACTTTAGTCCCTGGGGAAGGTGCATCTAGAGGTCACCAGTTCTTCTGTGGTTGAACTTCCAGGTCCTGCATGACCCCTTCCGTGGAGCCTGCATGGAGTCCAAGCAAATCAGTATAAAGATGAACACCTCAGTGACATTGAAGGGAAGGTGCTTGGAACAGTAGAAAGCTTGCAATCTGGGGAACCCAAAATAAAGTCCTGCCTCTCTCCATTTATTATGTGTGGGTCCGGGGGCCAGGTGCTTAAACCCTTCTGTGCCTAAGTATCTTTACCTGGGCAGATTGGACATAAGTACTTCAATGGTTATGTTTAGGGTTTAATGATGTGCCTTTTGAGAAAAAAGCCCTGTGAGATGTCAGGCATTTGGGGGAAGAAGACAATACCAAGGTGTCCTAAATCAGGATTAGAAATTCCTCCTGCCCTGTCCCCACGCCATCGGAGGAAGATGAATAGAACACTGACTTTCCCGAGCAAATTGTTTTAAAGTGATATTTTGAATTGTATTTTGAACATTTACATGCAGGAAATTTCACTTGTTTAAATCAAAGTGTTTGTGCCTTTGGGGGGTTGTCATGAGTACTGCCACATGGGGGAACCATCTAACCACTGGTCAGTTTTAGAAATAGTAGCCGAGCAGGCATTATGTAGCACTGGAAGCATTTAAATTCTGTCAGTTGTGACTCTGGAGTGTGTGGTTTAGTTGGTTCTGCTAGGATGACCTCATAAGCCTAGTCAGTTGCCAACTGGCTGCAACATAAGTCATTGAGATCTGATAGTCACTATAAAAAAGACATTGGTCCTAAATACGCAAGTCATCTTGAGTGGAAAGACAAAAGCCCCATGTCCACTCTCAAATACTGGTCTGCCTTGAGACTTCTCAGACACTTGGTTCCTAGGGAGAGAACACCAGCTGAAGAGTGGACCCATCAGACTGCCTCTCCCCCAGCTCCGCTTCTGGATACTTGTATTTTTGTGCCGTAGCCAGTGAGTGCCCTATCATGGAGGGGTCACGAAGGTGAGGGAAAGGTGGCCACGTGGGGAGGAGATACCTAAAAATTCCTGCTACACCAGAACCAGAGGATGCCAGAGATGTGAGTATGGAACTCCAACTCTTCAAGGATTCCATGCTGTTTTAATTAGGCATTACTGAACACCTACTGTATTAGTCTGCTCAGGCTTCCACAACAAAATACCACTTATTTGCTCACAGTTCCAGACACTAGAAGTCCAAGATCAAGGTGCTGGTGGGGTTGGTTTCTTCTGAGACCACTTTCCTTGGCTTGAAGATGGCCTCCTTCTCATGGTCTTTACTCTGTGTGCCCACATGTCTGTGTTCAAATTTATTCTTCTTATGAGGACACCAGTCGAATGGGAATAGGGCCCACCTAACTGACTTCATTTTACTTTGATTACCTCTATAAAGGGCCTATCAGCAAATGTAGTCACATTCTGAGGTGCTGGGGACTAGGACTCAACCTATGAATTTGGGGGGCACAGCTCAGCTCATCATGCCTACTATGTGTCAGGTACTGTTAGCACCTGGGGTACAGTGTAGACCAGACTCACTTACTGTCCCTGAGGTCTCAGTCTCAGTCATTCGGTGACACTGCCTGTGAACATCAGACCAGAGTCTCCATGTCACATAATCGACTGTGCGCTAGAGTCTGACTCCTCCCTTTGGCTCCTTTAGCAATCAGTGCTGAATGAACTCTGTGTCAAAACTCTGTATGCCTTGGGCTTCTGAGACAAAGGTCCAGTTCTTCTTTTACTCCTGTGACCGTTTCATCTCCCTGTCTTCACAAACTGATTCCTATGTCCAACCGTTAAACACTGGTGTTCCTACCAGTATATATCAACCACTGCTCATTTCGGTGAATATTCTACCTGGGAGCCTCAAACATTCTGCTCCCTTGCTACTTAAAAGGTGGTCTGCACATCAGCAGCATCAGCAGCACCCAAGAGCCTATTAGAAATGCTGAATCTCAGGTCCCACTACATTCACTTAATTGTTATATAGATTTCTAGCAAGATTCCTAGGTGATCTGAGTGCTCATTAAAGTATAGGAAGCATGTTCTACTGATGTCAGCTCCTACCGCCTACTGGCCATGTGTCAATCTCCTATCAGTCCTCTACCAGCTTTCCTCCCATGTGAGTAGCTGCTTGTTGAATGTCTCCAAGATGGGCATGGCCAACTCAGCATGCCCCACTGGATTCCTCATCCTGTCTTCCTCTGCTGCTCATCTTCCTGCATTTCTCCTTTTAGGGGGTGGTCCATCTACCCCCCTTCAGACATGCAAACTCCTTTTTGTCCTGCCCTTCTGCATCCAATCAATTAAGTCTTGCCAATGTTCCCCGCCCCCCTAAAAAAAATTCTTATCTCTTGTCTCTCCTCTCCTTTTTTACTGCACGTACCCTAGTCTGGGCTTTCGTCATCCACCCCCTGGACTAGTAAAAGAGATTTCGAATGGATTTATTGGCATGCAGCTTTTTCTCCTTATGCTTCCAATGCCTCTGCCTGTAACCTCTCATTCATCCTGTTGCCTGGCAACACTCACTCATCCTTTAAGACTCAGCTCAGGAATCCACTCCGGGACCCTTCCCTCACCCTGCACCTACCCCCAGGAATCTTTTTCTGTTTCCTTAGTAACTCTGTGCCTCAGTGTCATCACCTGTGAAATGGAATAAGTAGGAATGTGTTCAGGAATACATGAGTTACGTTCATGGAGCAGGACCTGACACACAGAGTACAGCTGTAATAACTGTTATTTTAGCAACCATTTAAACTCTGATGGGTGGTATGGAAATGATCTTTTCTTCTACCTAGACCATAGTTTTTGAAAGCATGAGCAGATGACTGCTAGCATTGGAGCCATCAGTGGGAAGGTTCTGAGATGGTCCTCCGTCTGAGAAGCCCAGCTTGGACACTGCTGCCTAGGGGCAGGGATCCTGTCCAAGGCATCTGGGAACTCAGATCTACCTCCACTGCGCCCTATAGCAGGTGCTCCTCGAATACTGACCCCACAAGGTGACAGCTGGACACTTTAGGTACAAAAGGAAGCAGGTATTATTCAGGGTAAAGGGTTTTTTCAGTAATAGAAGCTACCAATGGCTTTGGGGGCATTTCCTCATTGAGGAAGCTGAGGAGGAGATTGCTGTCAGCTTGGCGGATTTATAGTTTTGAAGTTGTGCCCAGAAGCTATTTGTAGAGACAGTATTTTTAGAAATGTGAAAATAAATACAATTAAATTAGAGAGATGTGTCAAGTATTATTTTCCCTTGAATTAAGACTGTCCCCTGACCATTACAGCTTAGGTAATGACAACTCCTCAAATAATGAGGCCGTATTTCCTAATTAAACAATCAAGGCTCTCCAGTCATTGCTGTAGTGAAGATAGGGGTCAAAAGACTGGAACCTAAAAGAAAAGCAATTTTAAATGGACAGAAATGGCAATAAAAATGGAAATATTTTCCCTTGACTCTTTCTGTATCTTATTAACTCTTCGTGCCATGAGTAGATGTCAATCTTATTTAAATGCCTGTTTGCCACTTGATGTAAAAGTCAGCCTGTGGAGCCCTAGCTGGTTTGGCACAATGGTTTAGAGCCATGTTTGGCAAACTGCGGCTCTCGAGCCACATGCGGCTCTTTGGCCCCTTGAGTATGGCTCTTCCTAAGCCTTAGGAGTACCCTAATTAAGTTAATAACAATGTACCTACCTACATAGTTTAAGTTTAAAAAATTTGGCTCTCAAAAGAAATTTCAATCATTGTACTGTTGATATTTGGCTTTGTTGACTAATGAGTTTTCCGACCAGTGGTTTAGAGCATTGGCCTGTGGACTGAAGGGTCCCTGGTTTTATTCTGGTCAAGGGCATATGCCTGGGTTGCAGGCTCGATCCCCATTAGGGGGCATGCAAGAGGCAGCCAATCAATGATTCTCTCTCATCATTAATGTTCCTCTCTCTCTCTACCTCTCCCTTCCTCTCTGAAAGCAATAAAATTTTTTTTAAAAAGTCCGTCTGTGAAGTAGAGAAAACAGACACACACCACACACACACACACACACACACACACACACACACACACACACGTCATTGAATCCTCCCTTACTACCTGTGTGGCCCTAAGCATTTCTCTTAACCTCCCAGAAACTCAGTTTTTCTCTCCTTCAGAATCTGGAGGACTTAACACTAAGTTCATTCTTTGGCTTTGGAAATTAACTTAGATAACTTATGTATAAGGACTATGTTTTTGCTCCCTCATAATCAAGGTGGAAGAAAAGTTGCTTTTTTTTTTTCTAGATCAAATCTGGCTCAACCAGCACATACCAGAGATGAATCAATACAAATCCAACTTTCAGGACTCTTTCTTAGGGTTGTTACAAGAACTGGATGAATAGTTACAGGAGTTGCTCAGCCTGAGGACACTGTTCCGGGGTTCATCTTGCTCAGGACCATGTGGTACAGAGCTCTGCTGGTACCCACTTCCTGATGAGCACTTAGCTATGGAACTGGCTGCCTTAGCTCCCACAGATCTTCAAATAAAGGCAAGCTCTCGGGTAACCATGAAATAACACTAGTCTGAGCTTCTACCACTGTTACAATGTCTGGAATTTACTGGAACATACTTCAGAATACAAAGTGTGATTTTGCGTATGCATGTGTGAGTGTGTAGGTGTGTGTGTGTTAAACTGTCACCTGCATGCTACTCACCTCCTAATCAGGATGGCACACCCTGATAGAGACAGACACTTATGTCTGCTATTCATATTGGGTCAGTAATTTAGGCTTTGCTGGGTAACCTAGTAAATGTCTAAAGTGGGTTTTACTGGTGAAATAAGACTGTTAACTCAAATGATGCATATTAAAAATTGACTACCAGTGGATCCAGAGAGGGGATTGTGAAATTTGAATGAGTTTATGTGTTTCCTACTCATTACCTACTCATCTGGCCCTTCCTGTTGTTAGTGTCCTTCCTTCATCACTAATGAACAAAAGTAATAGTAGACCCACGGCCAGGACAGACAGGAGAGAGAAGGGGCTGCAGGCCACAGCTTTCTTTATATGAATGAGATCTGATGAAATATATGTATTTTCAACTTTTTAAGATGCTGACAAAAAGGGCTGCCCAAAGTGATAATTTTACAGAGTATTGGAGAATTCAGTCTAACTTTACTCTGGGTATTGAATGTGGAAGTGGAAATCTAGCAAAATGGCACTGATAATGCTTCTCATCTCTGAAAGTAGCTGAAGGTTTAACCCACTGAGTAAAGATTTAAAAATAACATCTGAGTTATTTTAGAGCCATATTCTTAAAGAAGTTGGTGGAGCTGCCAAAACAGTTATTAAAAGAATTTTTTAGTGATTCAAACTTCCCCCTCCCAGAGATTATTTAAGGAGAAGAATAAATCTTTATGTGATAAAATGAGAACCAGAGGAGAGTATGATAAGAAAGGTGAAATGACTGCATCAAATTGAATGTTTGCTAAAATGTCTTCTAGATGCATCAACAAAAGAGACACCATGGAGCTCCACATAGCCATTCAAGAGAGGGGTTCCAGACTGGATCAGACATGTGCAAAGTTTTGGAGGGCCCAATTTTAAATTAAAGCATTGCAAGAGAAATACCATCTGCAGAGGAGCTATGGCTAGTCACCGGATGGTGTGACATTTATTGTTAACCTGTCTGTGTTGCACAGTTGTGATTTCTATGATGAGTAAAAACAGTATTCACCTCAAAGGGTTGTTATGAAGATTAAGTGATGAAATTAAAATATCTTAGAATGGTGCCTGGTATACTAGTATAGTAAGTGCTCAATAAAGAAGTTTTTCCTAATTTTATTAATTATTTGTTGTTCTACCCCCCTCTCCCCCCTCAAACCTGTAGCACCTACCATATGCTGGGCACTGTGGTAAGACATAATATGTTAGTTGAGCTCATAGCTGTGAGAAAACAGAATCTATTGTAGCTAATTTAAGCAGAAAAGAAAGTTACCAAAAGATATTTGGTAGCTCACAAAATCTCTGGGAGAGCCAACATTGGCAACCACATGCCAATTTCTGCCTTAGAACTGCTCTAGTGGGCCTTCTGCTCCTGGTGCTGGGGAGTGGCTCCTCAGCCTACAGGCATTGTTGAAAATCAAATGTCCATCTTGCTGGAAAGGCTTCTGCATGGTTCCCCCTTCTTCAGGATACTACATCTGAACTGAAGTGCTATGTGAGTTCTTCTGATTAGAGGAGCCCAGGTCACATGCTTAGCTGCCCTAGCTGCAAGGGAATCTGGTAATGTGAGTTTCTGGATTTTAACTTGGGGCAAGATTTCTCAAAAGCCATGACAAACACCCATTAGACTTAGTGTCTGTATTCCAATAGCTCAGTCTAGTGCCCATGTCAAGCTGTTGGCAGGGTTGTTTCCTTCTGTGGGCTGTGAGGGAGAAATTGTTCTAGGCCTCTTTCTAGTTTCTGGTGTCCCCAGGCATTCCTTGGCTTGTAGCTGGTGTATATCCTATGTCTTCAAATAATCTTCTATCTGTATATTTCTGTTTCTGTGTCCAAATTCCCCTTTAATAAGGATACAGCCATATTGGATTGTGGCCCACCCGTGATCTTGTCTTAACAGGATCATCTGCAAAGACTTTATTTCCAAATAAGGTCACATTCATAGACATTAGGATTTAGGGCTTCAACATTCTTCACAGGAAACAATGCAACCCATTTTCATGCCCATCTCTTAGAAATGTTCATGTTACATGTCATACATTGATATGAGTTTAAAAACTAGAGGCTGTGGGAGGGCACATAGTGCTGGTATGTTGATGAAAGAAAATTCAACAGTCTGAAGAAGCAAGTGATGGAGGAGACACACTGGCTACCAGTGAAGACACTATTGCTCACTAGCTAATGTCTGGGCAAGCCACTTCCTTGCTTTCATCTCAGTTTGCACAACTGTATAATAAACAATATCAACTGGTCTCTCTGTCTACCTTTTTGATGTCATTGGATCTTCTAGGACAACCCTTTGAACTTTCATTGAAACCTTGTCTTCTCCAAGGTTTTCTGACCTTCAAGCCCTGACCTTAACCAGGTGGGCCTTTGCTGAGGTCTGAATATCAAACAGTACAATGGTGGTAACAAAAGTAACAAGCTTATCATAATAATAAAGCCAATTGGACCACCCTTAGGAAGGTCTAAGGTATTATTTGTGCAGCTGACAAGAGGATTAGCTTGAGCTGAGAGGGTTTCTGGAAGCACAGCAGATGCTGGGGAATTCTCTACAGCATGAACTCTGTTTGTTGTGGGAAAACCTTGAGTAAACAAGTGATGAAAATGCAGGGCAAGCAATTCCATCCTTTATTCCTAGAAAAGATGCCCTATTTCTTGTTCAGTTGCTTTAATTGCTTTATGAGGAAGAGTCTTCCTGCACCCTCCCACCTCAGAATAAACTGTTTTAAATATTGCATGGATTTAAAATTGTTTAAGGAGGTCAGAACCTGACCCAGCTTAATTTCCAAAAAGCCAATCCCAAGTATATTAAGCACAGACTCAACTGGCTGCAGGAGGGAGGATTTTATATCCAGGATGACAGTTTCATTTTAGTCCATTTCACTCACACTTGGAAGGGGAGAGGGTCTCCTATGAAGTTAATAGGGCAACATTTCTTATTCTGCCTTTGCTTTTCTAATTAACTATTCAGGTTTGTGGCTGCCCTTTCCACCAGGTTCACTCTGAACTGACAGGCTCAACTATTTGGAAATAAAATTTGGGCTTGGAGCTCAATATTACTTAGTTTAAGTTCAGGTTCTACCACTTAAAAGTACTGTGACTTTGGGTATGTCATCTCTGGGATCAGCTGCAATCTAAGGACAATAAAATAAATAGCAAGTTCAAGTTGACCTGTGGAGTAGATGCTCAATAAAATTTTAGTTCCTCTTCTTTTCCATTTATGGAATCCTCTCAGAGTTATGCCATTCCAAATGAACTTTTAACCCTACTGTATTTAGTCATCTATTTGCCTATCATCTATCATCAATTCTTCCTTCCTTTCTTCCTTCCATCCATACACCCATTCATATATCCATCCATCCATCCATCCATCCATCCATCCATCCAATTTTGAACATTTCCCCCTCTTTTTCTACCATCTCCTCTTCTCCCTGTGTCTGTCCCAATAGAGGCTCCTTGGACATCTGAAATTTACCAGATAAACCAATCGATGGACATGTTTATAGGCTCAGAGGATAAAACATTTTAAAGCTAGAAAAATTGAAGACAGGTTGAGTTACATAGGCAATATTTCATGGTTTCATGGGAATACTACACTAATTTGTGTAGGTTTCCCTGGTCTTAAATATGGTGATTCTAAACAGATAAAGTATATTCCCATACTTGTATTTCACCTTGAGGAAAGATAGTGATTATAATAATGATGGTGGTAAAGATGATGATAATCATAGGCATCCTGTTTAGTCCTTATCATGTACCAATACTATACTTCATGTATTATCTTATTTTATCCTTCACAAAACCCTTTGAGGCATATGTTGTGATTTTATAGATAAGAAAAGTGAAACTTATAGAGGTGCAGTAATTTGCCTAAAGTGATGTAATTGGTAAGTGGAGAAGCCAAGATTTGCACATTGCTTTGCTTATTTCAAATTTGTATTTTTAATCTGTATCTACTTCTACTCGTCTAATCAGGTCAGAAAGTGATGATGATACTGATACTGATGTTGACGCTGATGCTGATGCTGTTGATGCCACCAAATGCTTATTGAGCATTTATTAGATGCCAAGCACAATTGTAATATTATGAGCATGCATTAACACATTTAACTCTCACACCAACACAATGAGGTCAGCACCATTATTATCCCTGATTTTTAGATGTGGCTGCCAAGGCCCAGAGAGGAAGTTATAAAACTTCTCCCACAGATAAAAACTGGGTAAAATGGAAGCACAGAGGAGTGGCATACAACCTGGTCTTAGGGTATCATTGAAACTTTGTTAACCAAGAACTGAGCATGCATTTGTGTTAGCCATGTATAAGTGGGACTTCCTATGCTGTCCTGAGTTTCTTGCAGTAAACTTCCATTTTCGAAGGTCACCTGTGCATGACCTTGGATCTCAAAGAAATTTTGCCCCAATTGACCAGATCAGAGTTTGGAGCTTAGTGTCCTTAGGAAATAAATCCTTGATCTAGAGAAACTATGATCCAGGCTTCCCATCTGACCTCCAGACAATGTGTTGGACGTGACTGGAAAGTGTGACGGAACACCCACAGGCAGTTACTGTAGAGAAGTCAGAAAAGACAATGGGTAGCTTGGGCTCCTCACTATATACATATAACTTGAGGGCAGGATTAGATCTTAGAGTACGGGAAAGAAAGTGGCGCGACCCCAGAAGTTTAACAACTCTCTTTCTAAATTAACCCTGCCCTTTACCAATCATGCACTTAGGTACAAGAAGAAAAACAACCTCAGTTCTATTCATTGCCAACCCTTACATCAAGGCTTAATTCAAAACTCATCTTCTCCAGGTAGAATAAATACTTCTCCCCCCCGGTATTTCCAAAGCACATGTTATCTCTTCTCTAACATCATAGTCTTTAGTTTGCCTTCTGCTGGGGGCAGGTGGGGTGGCTGATGGATGTCTGTCTCGGAAACTCTGAGCAGATTGAGTGCTCCTGGAAGTTAAAACAACACAGTTTTTTTCAAGGCCTTGCACATAGTAGGAATTCCAAAAATAATTTCTGAAATAAATTATTGAATTGAATTTGACTTAAAACATGGTCACTTTCTTCAGGACAAATAACTTGGCTTAGGAGCAGTCTTCATGTTTATTGGCATTTGGTTGGGAAGGTATCTACAGATAAAGGGATTGTTGGGGAGCAGTTGAAATTTTAAGAGTTCAACACACATTCCCCGGAAACTTTTCTGTAGACCTACATGACACCTGTTACAAAGAACCTGGGCTTCGGAGAGTTCAACTTTGTTAGATTCTATGACCTGTATCTCCTGCTGTGATGGGCTACTTTCCTGGGTCAGGGTCTCAGGTGACTCTTATAAGAAGATGGCAAGGGCAATTATAATGGAGTATGGCAAAGAATATTTATTCAGTAAAGGTTAGTTAGGTTCTTATTCTTATATCACACATCTGAAGAATTGGAATCTTCCAGGTGACCTCAAATGGCAGAATACAACACGGTTTTGAGCCATTCTCCTTGTTCTTCATCTCTATCTCTCCCCAGTACCATGGCCCCCTGAAACATCACCATGAGTAGTTCACCTCTTGGTAACTAATACAGTATTGTATTAAAAGACATATTCGCTTCCTTGTGAGGAGTAACTATTCAGACTCTATGAGTGAATCTCAAAGATCATTTTTGTTCTTATCAATAAGAAGGCATTGGTCTTGAAGGACACGGAGGGGGTACATTGCTTTGAAAAGGAAATTAAGATCATGGTACTGAGAAAGTGCCAGGAAAACTGGCTTTTCTACTCTTTTTCATCTTTGGATCCTACTGTTGGAGTGGCGGGTAATTGGATATCTTTGCCCCATTGCTTGTAGGAAGAAATCTACTAGCTTAGTGCTCCTAACCTCAGTCAACCCTCTTACCTGGCTGACTGAGTCTCCCTAATTCAGTTTAGGTAGGCTGCATGCCTGGGAGTATCAGCCTCATTCTCCTTATCAGCATTGTCTGTAGTAGAGTGGTATTTTGATATTCACATAACTTAATCCATATTCAACTCTAAATTAATTAAATACTTGGTCAGGAAAGTGGTTCCTTTTACTGATTGAGATCCTTCCCACTCCAACTTATGAGAATCATCATTCATAATTCCCCCTTTGCCTTAACCATCAGGAAATTCAGACCTCAAATGGTAAGGTGGTCAACTTAAGTGTAATAATTCACAGCAAAATGTAAATAAAATGCAAAGCAATTTTTATATGACTTTTCTACTTTTTTTGTATAAAGAACTGATGAAATCACTTAACCAATTGCGAATAAAAGAACTGTCTTCATTTGTTCTGATCTCAAATTCTCTTTACTTGATCAGGTTCTGCTGGTTCCGACCAGTTTGTTCGCTATAACTTTTGTCCTAGGTCAGTGGCCAGGGTGTGTGCTTTTTCTTGATTGTTGATGTAATGTGAGATTGCAGAACAAAATCTTGATTTCTTCATACTATTGTTCAAAACTAAGATTTTTTAAACATTGGCATTTGATAAATATTTCTAAAAAGGCATTGTCCCAGGAATGTCCCTGAGCTTTCCCATGGCCCTGCCCATCTTGGTCTCTGTGAGGGTTGCGTATCTGCCTGTCTTCCCTTTGAGTCTGGTGGGCAGTGTTTCTATTCCACTCCTCTCGGCAATAAAAGCAACCCTGTTCTGGGGTCTGATCTAAAAATGGATTTCTCCTTTGAGCAGAAACTCAGATGCTATTACATTGGCTGTAAAAATGATTAAACATGTTTTCTTCTTTCCCAAACATAGAAGCTGGAGTTTCATTGTTTAACCACTTGGTGCCCATTCTTATGGGGTTTCCAGCTGCACCTCCCTGAGCCTCAGATTTTTCATCCATGAGAAACCAAATAGCGCTTCTCTAGCCTCAGAGGCCCTTATTTCTCCTTGCTTCATTTTTAAGCAAGTCAGGTATCCATGGAAACAACTGAAGATTAATACTCAAAATAGACAATCATCCATTTCTCTCTGAGCAATACAACAACAATAAAGATTGTGCTAGGAACAACCTGAATTCTTACCACAAATTATGAAGTCCGGTTTCAGAATAGAGGTAGAAGGGAAGAGGCCACCCCTCTAAACATTTTTCTTAAGCATCTGAATGTAAAAATCATGGGAAACTGAGAAAATGCATTTATGGTACAAGGAAGCACCAGGTTTTATGAACACTGGATTTTGTCACTTAATGAATACCTCCTAGGATTAGGTCCTGCTGGATTTCAATGGCACTGAGGTGCCATTCATGTTTTTATGTGGAGGTGACCCAGGTCAAGCTGGTCCTACTGTGACCTCAGCTCCTTAGTTAGAGCACCTGTAGGTAGGTTCTAGCCTGCTCTGTGGCTTTGTGTTCTTGGTGGCCCCCATCAGCATCTGAGGCTATTTTTTTTTTTATGCAGTCGAGTTTCCCACATTTGGGGAAATCACAGGGGTCAGCACATCCGGAGTGCAAAGGATAACCCTCGCCCTGAGAAAACCACCTTCGTGATCATGGTATCTCCCCTGCCAGGTAAGTATCAGCATCTGAGGCGATTTACTTCCTTTCTTTCTCCCCCAACTAGATTTCCTGGGAGCAATATGAATGATCTGTCTGGATCACAAGCTACATACAGCCTTGGCTGCAGGACAGCATAACAACTTGCTTTGCAGTCCTGCCAATATTTCACCCAATAGAGAAATAAAGGAAATAGACCATTGTTACTAGAATAAAGGGAACTGGATGCTGCAAGACTAGAAGATAATTCATGTCAGTTATGGGAGAGAAGGGAGCATTTGTAGATGCAGAAAGACTATATGGAGCCATGACACAGGGACACTGGTTAGGGTTAGGGTTAGAGCTGAGGTTTATGGGGAGAGACCTGGAGTTCCTAAAATTAGAAATTGGAGTCTAGTTAGGTGATTGCACTTGACATTTAAGATGCAGGTGGCTGTTATATTTCTTTGATTACCAGTGGGTTGAACATTTGTCATATATTTATTAATAATTCATAGTTCTATACATACTATCGCACTCTTCACCTATTTTTCTCTTAGTTTTGCTACTTTTATAATTAATAAATGTTTCTTATTTTAATAACAATGATAATCATTTTTCTAGTAGATTTGTGATACTTAATTTTCCTAACGATTTCATTTTGATTTTCATATTATGAAGACGTTTACTTTTTTCATAATATAAAAATCAAATAATTTTTTCATGGAATTTTATCTATTGCTTTTATACTTGGTAAGTGAGTCAACAATTTCAGATCAGACATTTTCTTCTTATTGTATGCTTTGTTTTACACATTTAGTTCCTAGCTCCATATGGAACTAAATGTATAGTTTAGTTTTTCTCTTGTGAGCTCTCAGTGTTTACAATTGTGTCCTCTTCCCAATGTTAGCTAATTGTGTAAACATCATTTATCAAGTAATTCCCCCTCGTCTCTGGATTTGTGATGCCATTTATGTCATAATTGAAATCCTTAAACATACTAAAGTTTGTTTCTAAGCAATCTATTCTGGTTCAACAATCTGTCAATTGTCGTAAGTATCATGTTCTTTGAATTATTGATGCCTTACAATGCATTTAAATAGGAAAAAACAGTCCTCACCAATTGCTCTTATTTTTCAAAAGGCTTTTTAGCAATTGTTTCTGATTATATTTCTTAAAGAAATTCAGAATTGTATTTGTCACAAAAATTATTTTGGGATTTTGATAGAATATTTATGTGAATTTGAGATGAACTTGCTTCTTTGTAGAAACATAATCATGATAGGACTTGTTGTTTAATGAATACTTTTGATGTTTCCAAAATGCTACATAATGTTATTTCATTTAATTCTGAGAATAATCTTATGGGATAGGTACTACTGTGGGACCCATTTGATAAATGAGACTTGTAGAAATGATCTCTTTCCAAAAATTACATAGCTGATTAGAGGCAGAATCAGGACTTAAACTCAGGTCTGCCTCTAGAGCTTGTGTAGGAAAGATTCCTTAAATCACTCTGTGTTTTTTCCCCTGTATCTTAATAGAGTTTTGTTGTTTTTTTAAATACAGATTTTGTACTTTTAAAGTTAAAATTATTCCTAGGTATTTTATATGTTACTTTTGTTTATTCTATTTCTCTATGTTTTTTTACATATATGAAAGGTAATTTTTAATCTATAGTGTACATGCCCAATTTAGTGATCCATTAAAAATGAAATGCTCTCAGTTGATTGTCCTGGATTTTCACCAGCAAAAAATAATAGGCATATTGTTAAGATGGCAATTCTCCTCAAAGTGATCAACAGATTCAGCACAATCCTTGTCAAAATTCCATTCCTTTTTTTTTTTTTTTGGAAAAAAAATTGACAATCTGATTCTAAAATTTATATGTAAATGCAAAGGGCCTAGAATACCTAAAACAATTGTGTAAAAGGAAAACAAAGTTGGGGAACTTATTTTTTCTAATTTCTAATCTTACTACAAAGCTACAGTAATCAAGACAGTGTGGTGCTGACAGAAAGAGATCTACACGTCAATGGAATAGCATTGAGACTTACCCAACACAAACAAACCTCTCATATTTAGGACGAATTGATTTCAACAAGGATGCAAAAATAAGTCAATGAAGAAAAAGACTCTTTTTAACAAATGGTGCTGGGACAACTGGATATCCACATGCAAAGGAATGCAATTGGACTCCGACATTGTACCACATACAAAAGTTAATTCAAAATGAATCATAGGCCTAAATGTTAGAGGTAACACTAAAACTCTTAGAAGAAAACATAGGCATAAACCTTGGGGACCTTGGATTTGATAACAGTTTCCATGAATGATCAATAAGCACATTAATAGCTCAATATCATTAGCTATCAGAGAAATACAAATCAAAACCACAATGTTATCACTTTCCACCGCAAGGATGGCTATAATGAAAAAGATAATAACAAGTGCTGGCAAAGATGAGGAAAAATTGGAACTTTCATACACTGCTAGTGGGAGTGTTAAATGGTGTTGTCACTTTCGATAATGGGACAAAAATAGAACAAAAGAGGAAAACAACAGCTTATTCTCCTCTGAACACAGCTGTAAAAATGAAATAATAGCAAATAAAATATAACAGCATACTGAGAGAATAATTTAGCATGACCAAGTAGCATTCAGTTAGAAGCTAAGTCAACAAAATATATCTCATTTAAGGCACAAATGAGAAAAGTAAATTTGACAAGTCTCCTTAGTTGACAAACTGGCATTTGTTAAAATTTAACTTTCATCAGTGGTCAAAGAAAATATTAGAAAATCTCAGAAAATTGTTTATTTTACATATTATAGAATGGGCAGCATCTTATTTTTTGTTGTTGTTAAGCCTCACTGGAGGATATTTTTTCCATTAACTTTTTAGAGAGCGTGAAAAGGGGGGGGAGAGAACAGTGGGGGAGAGAAACATAGATGTGAGAGCGACATATCAATTGGCTGCCTCCTGCACATGCCTCGACCAGGGCTGGGGAACAACCCCCAAACAAGGTACATGCCCTTGACGAGGAATCGAACTTGCAACTCCTGGCTCTGCTGGCCAACACTCCAACCACTGAGCCAAACGAGCCAGGGCAACATCATATTAAATGAAGAACACTAGAATCAATCTTACTGAAGCCAAGAGTAATACAAAAATGCCTGTTATCACCACCACTATTTAACATAGTTTAAGTTTTAGCCAGTGCATTAAGCAAAGAAATGAAAACACAAGATGTATCTATTGGAAAGATAGAGAGAAAAGTATCAATATTTACAGACAACTTGATTCTATACTTTACAAAGCACAAGAGAATGGAATGAGAAACTATTAGAATTAATAAGAGATTTCAATAAAGTTCTCCAATTAAGACACTGGTGCACAGAAGCCACAGCAATAACCAGAGAATAGAATGGGGAAAAATTCCATTGCTTTTACGAGCAAATGGTTTCCATTTCCTTATTTCAAAATAGCATGTACATATTAATTTTATGTTTCCTTTGACTCACTAGTTTATTTAGAACATTTTAAATTTTCGAGGGGTTCAGAGTATTTTGTCTACATTTCTGGCAAACATTTCTGTATTAGTACATTGTGATCAAAGTATGCCCAGTATGTGCGGAGGTAACTGGACGGAGGTGCAAAGCAGCTACAGATGTTCCTAATGGCTCTCTTGCCTGAGCAAAACCTCAGGTGAGTCCTTAAGACAGGCCGGATTCGCCTCCATTACAACCGGAAGGGAGGATTTCATTGGTCAAATGGAATAATCCTTGGCTGCCCACCATATGTTCCTGATGTCATTCATCTGAATGCTTTCTAATTAGCCAACTTCAATAGTGTGCGGTGACATTTTCCATCAGCCAGTGCAAGTCTCCTAACACTGAAAGAGTGATGGTGTGAGAGGCAGGTGTGTGCCGGCTTTGTACACCAGGACTCTGGTTCCTCAGGAATGTGTGGCTGTCTGGGTCTCGGATGCTTGATTGCTTCCTAGTCAACTTGATGTATTGCCTTTGAATGAAAGTTCAGAGCCATGGGCATAGCAGAGCAATCATCGGCTGTGTAGGCAGTCACAGCTAGGCTTGAATTTCAGCTCTGTTGCTTATTAGCTCGAGGTCCTGGGGCATCTTAATGGTTCTTTGCCTCGGTTTCCCTACCTATAAAATGATGGCATTAATACCTTCCCGCAGGGTGGGTGTCCAGTTTGTGCAAAGTACCTGGAATGTACAAGATGCTTGATGAGTAAGTAGTAGCTGTCATGATTCTGGGTACGTCTGTTTTGCTACATATATGAGCAGGTTTGCCTGGGACTGAGGAGGGACGTTGAGTGTTAAAACTGGTTTAGTCTCAGAAAAGTGGGGTCAGTCACCCTGCTGTGGGGAGACCCTTGTGATGAATCCCATAGTCTGCCTTTGAAATGCTGGCAATTTAGGGTGGAGACAGCAAATGCAAGGAATCTGAGCCCCCACCTCTGCACCCCTGCTCCTCTGCGATGACAGCATTGCCAACAGTCCACACCTTTCTTCTCTCTGTGTGAGCTGCTCCTCAGAAGCTTTCCCAAAACCAAGTCCCACATTGCCACTAGTGGTCAGAACTGGCAGGAGAAGTGCTTCAGATAGTGCCTAGGGTTTTCCAAAATTTCCTCCTTCTGCAAACTGTAAGCGTTCACTTTTGTGACAGTGGACTGGATCTAGGCCATAGGAGTGAAAGCAATTTCACACTCCTTTGCAAATTCTCGCTAATTTCCCTGAAAGCATTAACACACTCATTAGAATATGACAGGCGAATCTGCAAACCCCCAAAGAGTAAGTAGATAACTACTTTAGCAAGTTAAGAATTAACAGAGAGAAAAGGATCTACTATTATTGGAAAAGAGTCCAAGATACAGCCTGTCAGCTCTGGAAGAGATACAAAAGAGAACTTTCAAACTTGTTTGCTTAATTCAGGAAAAAACCATTTCCCAAGATTCTATGAAGGCCATTGGAAAATGAGGAATGTTTTCTTTGTCCAGGATGGTGAAGAACGGGATGACTAGGAACCGAGAAAAAAACAAGGCTGGGCCGGGCCATAGAGATTGCATCACCAGTCCCTTAATTTATAGCTTTAATAACCTTTCAGTTTTAATAACCTTTTCCAGCTCAGTGGCTTCAAGTGCAGAAATACCTTTATGTAAACACCAACAGTGCTGATGCATAGAGTTTTGTTCAAACCCAAACTTTTTAATGTTCCCGTTGATCAGAGATACCATCTTGACAACAGTGATGAATAAAAGGAGGTGAGGCCAGAGAGCAAATTCAGAGAAGCTACCAGACCCTCAGATAGGTACATGTTTCAAGGTGTCCTCCCCTCTTGCTCTCTGCCATAAAGTCATTCCTGCCAACACTCAATTTCCTCAGGGATTACCTGTGGCTAACCAGAGACGGAAGAGGCTTTGGAGTAGTGTGCTGGTTGCAATGTAACCTTGCTATTTTCTGTCTACGTGACCTTGGGCATGCTAGTCCACCTGTCTGAGCTTCATATACAAAACAAGGGCCTCCCTTGGCTGTGGGGAACATTAAATGAGATGCAAAGCAAGAATGTGGGTTCCATACATCTAGACTCCTGGAGCTTTTATTCCCTATGCTTCATGACCCTTTGAGTATACTTAGCCTGATATGTTTGGATAGCATTTTATGCATTTATCCTCTTTCCTGAGTGCATTGTACACACCTGGTGGGTGGGACTAGGTACAGAAATCCCTTATAATGCTCAGAGTGAGGCTGGGCACATGGCAAATTCCCCAAAAGTGAATTTTGCTTTAACAAACTCTTATCAACCTTTGACCAGCTTATTAATGATCATGAAATTCCAATGGGATGTAAAAAAGGGAATTGATCAGCTATAAATAAATGGCTTAATACATTATGGTTTATTCCATTAGTGGATGATTATATGGAAATTAAAATCATGTTTTTAAAGAATAGTTAACAAAGTGGCTCATGATACATTCTATGAAAGGACAGGATATGTAACTGCCTAGTCTGTATATTACCAACATGTATATGAGCCAAGAAGAAAATACGTGAGGGGTATGCATCAGTATACTAGTAATGTTTTATAGCAAGGTAGTAGAACTTACTTTCTTCTTGTTCCTGTTCATTCAAATGATCTACATGTATGTACTATTTAACAATCAGAAAAAAAGCCTAGTAATTGTTTTTTGTTTTGTTTTGGTTTTTAATGGAAGACAAAGGAGGTATATAAAATGAATTTCCCAAGGATGCTACCAATCCTGCTTTAGGGAAATTGAAATCTTGTTGGCCTTGTCCCACTGCATCCCATCCCATGTAATATCAGTGTGGGTTGATATCCTATTGCATTAAATGTTCACCTCAAGGGTAAAGAGAAGTGGAAAGAGAAAGAATTTCCTGCAGGGACTGGGCCATTTATTTAGAAATCCCTTGTCAAATGCCCATGAGATTTCAAGGTCCTAGAGGGAGTCTTCCTATTCCATTTCATTACCAGGTGAGTGGCACATCTTGATTTCTGAAATACTCTGTGACAGCCCCTAAAATACGTAGTGAATGGCAGATAGGTGGATGCCAGGACCTGCTTGTAGGTCAGAGAACACCTCCAGACACCCGACCTGCGGACCATGCACCTGACAGTAAGTCTAATAAAGTGGATCGGAGTCAAGGTGACATGATGTCATCTGTGAGCTCTGTGACCTTGAGTAAACTGTTTAACTGCACCAAGTCCCATCTGCAATGTGGGGGATAATAACTAATATGCCCACTGCGATATTGCAAAGATTCAATGGGATCCTGCTTGCCATGTCCCTATCCTAACCCACGGAGGATCACCACCACTGTGACGTCTATTAAACTAGCATGGTTTGGTAAAAGGAGCACAGGTTTTGGCCTGAGGACACAGGTTCAAAGCCCACTTCACCACTTATTAGCTATGTGACAAACAGTACCAATGAACTGTTTAAGCATGTCTTCACATCTGTAAAATTGGGCCCATAATTCTGACTTCCAACTGTAGTTTTAAGGAGTAAAGAGCAAGTGTATAAGAGATATGATACCCGGCAGCAGCTGGGCAGGTAAAGTGAGTGAAATGGATTGAACAACTAAGCAGGATAGCCGTGACTCTGGGCCAGCCAACTGTTACCATCTAGGGATCTAGATATGTGAGTCTATTGTTGGGCATATTTGGTTTGTTCGTAAGAGAAACAAGAAACTTTAATTTTTATAGGAAATGAGTCAGTTTTTAAATACTGGCAAACAATTAGAAGTTTTCAGGTAACATTGTGATCGGTCAATTCCCGGTTGTTTTCTCATGTCTTTGCCATGCAACTTTGCAGAAGGCAGAGTGTATTTCTCACCCCACTGATGTTGGGCTTGTTCTTGTGACTTGCTTTGGCCAATGCACGTAGTATAAGTAGATGTGCATATGTGATTTGACCTATCACCTTTCACTTCTCCCAGAATCTGTCAAGAGAAGAGCATGCCCTGGAGAGCCACTGTCCCAGAAAGAGACCCAAGGGGCAGATCTGAAGCAGAGTTGCCCCTGGTGACCCACAGTCCCATGAGTGAGAAAAAGAAAATGTTTGCTGTCATAGGCTGCTGAGATTTAAAGTGTCACAAAGCAAAACCCAACTCATGCACTACCCTTGGGTTCCAAGTTTGAGACCACCTAGGTAAAGCACCTAGCAAGTGACTGATACATAGTGTGCACTTAATAAATGGTTGCCCTTAGGATCATTCTGGGCCTGACTCACCTTCTGGGGTTTCTATAGAAGTTAGGCTTAGGCCAATGCTTGTAAGATATTTGTTTTGTGCTGATTTGACCTCTGAGAAACTTGAATACATCCATCTCTACATCCATCACTCACCTTATTATTTACCTACAGGGATAACTGTCACCCTGTGTTGTGCCATAGCATTGCACACTGTTTATAACAGGACAATGAGTGGTAAACAGTGGTTTTATGATTTCTTACTTGGGAGTTTCTCACTATATCTATTCCACTAACATGCATGATAGAGTTTAGATATGGAAGATGCAGTGAAAATGATTAGATTGCTCACACCGAGAAAATTCTAGTGGGACAGTGAGGGATAATCAACAATAATTTGTAAGAGGCAGAGCAGCATTGAACAGACTGTCAAACTACAGTGGGAAGCCTGGGGAGGGTTGTGTGTGTGGGGGGTAAGAGATCAACCGAAGGACTTGTATGCATGCATATAAGAATAACCAATGGACACAAGACACTGGGGGGTAGGGGAGGCCGGGAAAATGTCAAGGGGCAGGGGGCGGAAAGGAGACATATGTAATACTCTTTGTAATACTTTAAGCAATAAAACAAAATTTTTTTTAAAAAAGAATGTGCTAAGGTAGAAGCAAGAACTAAATGCTCTTGGGCCTCAGAGAACGGACTCTGAGCAGAGCTGGGGAGGCACCTCAGGGCATGTGAGAATCAAGGGGGCTGTTAAATGAGTAGCTTTGGTAATGTACAAAGGTGGGGCCGGCATTCCAATAGGGAAAAAACAACAACATTCAAAGATACATGTGATGTGAGCACGTGGCATGTTCAGAACATGAGCAGGAATCTAGGTAGATGGGGAATCAGGTCCCAGGGGCTAAAGATACAACTGCAGGTAGGCTAGGACCAGTGTAGACTTGGTTGGATTTTGTAGACGTTTGTTTTCAAAGGTGGCTGCCACAATTCCTCCCCTCGCTAGGCATATGCCACTTGTCCATCAAGGAGGAGTCCATGCCTCTGGGCCTTGAATGTGGGCTGCCTTGATGGACAGCACTGAGACACAGTGACACTGCTTTAGGTCTAGGCACTGGCAAGTTAGGTCTCTCCTCCCCCAGGTGCTGGTTCTTAGAACATTCCCTTTCAGAACCCACCCCTCATTCTGGGAGAACTCCACAGAGAGGCTATTGGAAGGTACTGTGGTCCGTAGCCCTGGCTAAGCTCCTGCCCAACAGCCAGCAAAGTGAGTGCACCACCATCGTGGATGTTCAGTCCTGTCAAGCCTCTGAGGACTCCATCCCCAGCAGCATCTGAGCCCCGAAGAGCAGGCCATTCGGCAGAGACCAATGAGCTCTCTGAAGGGTAACTGATAATAATAAACTGTCCTCCTGAGTCTCTAACTGTGGGTTGATTTGCTATGCAACAATGGGTAATGGGAACAGGTGTCAAACACATTGTCCTAGGCATCATCTGCAATGACTGCATATGGTAACTTTAAAGAACTGATCAAAGAAAACCTAAACAGTGAGGTGGGGTTGGGGATAAATTGGAAGTTCCCTTCCAAGTGGGAAGCAGTAAGTAGCAGTTTCCCTGTGCTTCCTTTGGCACTATTGCTATTATACTATACATTTTCCTTAGGAAGCAGTGTAATGTTCTAGAAGGAATCCAGGCTTTGTTGTCAAGGGAGATCCAAATTAAAGTCCCAACTGTGTTCCCCATGAGCTATGAGATGGGGCAAGTCAGTCAATGGGGTAGACTGTGTCCTGCCCAGATGCCCTCTCTGGGACCAGCCTCTCTGAGATGCTATGGCTGTTGCCTCCTAATTGGCCTCCTCTCTGCAGAAACGCCCTGAAGGTCACAATCCCCCACACACTCTGGGGATGGCCCAGTCAGGGACTGACTGGTTCAGGGTCATAAGAGTCTGGTGGCTCGCTCAGGAGGGGGGACCTCTGCAGTGAGGTCGATGCTCCTAGCCCTGCCCCCACGGACCAGGCAGAAGACTACCCAAGTCCACAGCTTTTCTAGGCTCCTTCCCCTTCTTTATTCTGCCCCCTTCACTCACTTAAATATTTTCTCTCCCTGAAGAACAATCCCTCAGTAAATCTCGTGTCCCGGAATCCTGGTCTCAGGCTCTGCTTCTGGAAATCCCAGCCCAAGACACATACCTTCCCTTTGCTTGTCTTTTCCATACCCCCCTCTCCAGAATTCAGAAATGATCAATTAAAACTGCCTGGCACTCAATACACAGTCAATAAATGCTAACAGGCTTCTTCTCTCATCTTCCTCATTGGTACAAAGTGGAAAAATATGAGGAAAGTTCCTTTAACAAAAATGTCCTCCAGTACATTTTCCATACTGTCTGTAGCAAATCTTTTAGGAAAAATGGGGATATTCATGCCTTTTTAGTGGAGTCGGGAGGATTGGCTGAAATAGAGTTGGTTGTTGGGTTCATGGTGAGTGCTCAGCCTGTGGAAGCCACTGCCCTTCCGTTGGGCCACCTCCAGGGGCACAGGCGGGCCCTTCCCTTCTCATGGGTGTGCCCTCAGTGGCACAGTGCCCCACATTGAAAAGCACTCCTGCATCTGCCCAATGCAGTGGGCAGGGAAAAAACAGACTTTATCCAAGATGGCACAGGTTCTCTAATTCCACTCCATGTGGAGCTTGGGCGATAAACCCAGCTCAGTGCTTCTCACAATTGTGGGCAGACTTCTCCGCCCGGGCTCAGAAACAGCTAGACTCACTGCGTTGGTCGTTAACACAGTTTATTATTGGCACAATTATCAGTAAAGCATACATAAAATACAGCTGTTTTATAACACACGGAGCCACTGTGTCTTTACATGTGTAGAGGAACATATTAATATGCAAATGGAAAAATTAGTTCTCTTATAAAGTTTCACATAAATACACTGGCATTGCCCCCAAAGAAAAAAAAAATCCCCATAAAAGAACCAGGCGAGGGCTTTACAAATTATTATACAAGCAATATATGATGAAAAGAAACAACGGTCAACTCAGATACAATAAAAAACACAAAGGAGTTTCAGATTTATTAAACTGCACACAAAAGGAATGGATTACATGGCTTGAAAATATTTGGATCAACAGCAATTTTACAAATGCATAAATTCTCAAGGGGCCAAGTGTCATTCTTTCATAAAAATCTGCCGTGGTGACTTTGATGACAAAAGACATTTCTTGTTTCAGCACTTGGGCTCCATTGCACCAACGTGGGCTCAATTGCACCAACGTGGGCTGGAGAACCAATTGGCATTAGCTCACCCATAAATTACCCTGCTGGGCCCTCTTGGCTGTTACCCAACGAAAGAAAAGGTGAAGAAAAAAAAGCCAAAAAGGTACATTTAAATAATTTTCCCAAAGTGGATATTTTTCTTTTCTTTTTTTTTTTACTGAAACAAGAAACTCTCAGATGCAAGTCAAAAAGCAGAAAATATTTTACAATAGTAAAAAGTCATCTGTCGTTAGGTTCGGCATATAACGGGATCCTGAGCACTGAGGGTGTATTGACGAGGTGGCCTTCGTCTGATGCAGGGGAAAGGACATTAACAAACACGTGGTGAACACCGTGTCAGGAGAAGCGTTAGCGTCTGCTCTTGTTTTAAGTACGACCAGTGCCAGTATCTATGTTACCTGTGAAGGCCTTCGGGGGAGGGTCATGGAAGTTTATTTGGAATGATCCTCTCAGTTAAAAAAGAAACAAAAAATAAAAGTGAAAGAAAGAAACTCAGATCATTGGGGTTTAGAAATAGGTATTGGCGTGAAAAAGTTTTTTATGTCTCCTCCTTTCTCTCCTGTGAATAGTGATCTGAAATAGTGAGTGTCACCCACGGGCCTATTGACGGTGGATCCAGTGCCGGTCAGGTCAGCCTTACTGGGAAGCCTGGGGCGGGGGGTTTTCTGATTTGGTCTCTTGAGTGCCGGGAGGTTTACTGTTCCACGGGCTGCTGTTTCCCAGGGCGGGTGAATTGTTGAAGTCTTCCTCGTCGTCCATGCCGTTGGCCGCATCATACTGCGTGTTTTCTAATCTAGTGATTAGCCTTTCGTCCTCGTCCCCAAACTCACCTCCCATCAGAGTTGGCTCTCCTACCACCATCACATCCTGTGAACAGCAGCTGACATTATTACAGGGAAACCTTGGGAGAGAGAAGCTCAGCCTAAAACACTAGTGGGAGGAGCTGGGGGACCTGGGACAGACACACTTGTGGACTGTACACGGGGTCAAGTCTCAATGTCGGGGGGGCCGAGGTGCATATCTGATTTCTACAGGAAATAAACATCGCCTCCTGACGTGTAACAACCACGCGAGTTTATGTCCTTAGTGCGCAGCCTGACACCGGAGAGCGAGCAATGCTAGCAATCTGCAGAAATAAAAAAATGGATTTTTCAAAATTAAAAAAATCCACGCTTTTAACTTGCTGACACTGGGGACTTTTGAGAGGGCTGTGGAACCTTCTGCTGGGTCAGTACCTCCGAAAATCCGCCACTTCCACTTAGGGCCTCTGAAGAAGGCCTTTTGGGAACTAGGCGGAAACATGGGTCGGATGCAATTCTGCAATATTCACCCAACCCATTCCTAATGGCATTTTCTCTGTCCCGAGGACGGTATATGTTTTAACTGAAGACGGAATCTCTCTTTTCTCTACTCAGCCAGGCCCTTTTAATGCAGCCAATATCCTTGACATTCTGCTACTTAATTATGGTAATTAATTTAGGTAAAGTTTTCGATAAAAACAATGTTCACACTGATTTGACAATTTGCATAGCTAATTAAGTCATTAGCAAAAACCTGCTGATTGCCAACAAGCCCCGAATTTACCATCTGTTATTTCATGGTGCCTGTCACCTATCCCCACACAGGCAACTCTGCCACCATTCTGGGCAGTGAAGAGAACCGCTCTGTCCAGCTGGTGCCATACAAGGAAGATGAAGAGTGCTAATTACAATTACACTGATGAAGCTGGTCATCATCAGAAATGGAAGCGTGCAAGAAGACGCCATCGAATCACTCCTTTAAGCACAAATTGTCCTTCCGTGCAGACAAGGGAGCCACCTACTGTAGCCAGGAGCATCATGGAGGCCACTGCTGGAGAGGCACGAGGGTGGAGAGAAGGGCACATGCACAGGGCACAGTTGCAGCCTCTTTGTTCAAAGGGGACCCTATGGGGCTGGTGGGTGACCTGGGCATGGACAGGACACCTGCCAGGGGGAGACTGCTGGGCAGGCTCTGAGCAATAGTCTCCTTAAAAGTGCAGTGACTCCAGCTGCTCTCAGCTTCCGAGAGGCCAGGAAAGGCAGGACTGGGCCAGATGCTTCTGAGATGTAAGTGTGCATTCCCTGAGAGGGAGAGGGAGGCCTAGTTGATGAAATGCCTTGACAACTGGGCAACATTTCTCTTCACTGGAGCAAGAGAGGGCTTTCCTGGGCAGGCTAGTAGAATACTGCTGATCAGGCCAGGGGAAGGTCCAGAGGGCGCTCAGATTGTTGAAGATGCCAATGAAACAAATCCCTTAATTACCCCTGGATTATTTTGGAATGGAAAATCTTGTTTGATTGATGGGTTGACTGCCCCAGAACTATGGGGAGATAATCAACAGGTTTCCAAACTGTGTTTTCTGGCTAATCACTCTCATGTTTTGATAAAAATGATTTTAAAGAGAAATGTCTCAGATGAAGTAAATGTCTAAAGGATACACTGGGTACACATAGCCATGTAGGTTCTGGCAGGATAATCAGATGTGTGCTTCCAGGGACATACTTATGACATGATAGCAACATGTTAGGAGACTCAGGAGGACTCTTGAGGTGGGACCCAAAAGACACAGAGTGTGATTGGCAAGAAAGCTGATATGGTTTTAGATGACAAGTGGCCTCCACAGAGGCAACAACATTATCTGGTTAGTCAGGCAGCTGCCGGATGACCCGCTGGTGGTGTTCAGGATAAAAAGATGCCACTTAGTTACAGGCAAGTAGGAAAAGACACTTATGATCAGGAAAATGGTAGGTGGAAAGAATAGGGCAAGACCAGGCAGAGAACGAAACAAAGGGGTAACCTCATTTCATGACTTAACATGCAGCACGCTTTGAAGAGCTTGCAAAATGCATGTGTGAGGTGTCACCGGGCGGGAGAAAAATGTTAGAACCCACCTCATGGGTGTGCATTAGTATTGTGAGTGTGAGGTTATCAGGAGAGGCTGGGGGAGTGTGAGGAAGTAAGTAAGCATAACTGGAAAAGCAGAGAAAAATAAGAAGCCAAGTTCAACGTGATATTAGGGGAAAAAGTTCCCAACACTCCAGATGCCTTCATTGTAACTGAAAATAACAGCCATTCAAGAAAAGTGCTATGAAAATAGTGATTTGAATCACTTGAAATGGGGCTGATATAGGCGTGTCATATGTTTGGTGATTTCTGTTCTAAGAACAGTGGAAAAGATGTCCGGCCACAGATATTTTTAAGCGGTTGAAATGTCAGAGAGATGCCACTGCTGCCTTACCAAGTGCAAGAAATAGCCCTAGGCAGATACATAATCACATGTGGATGTGTGGATGTGTGTGTGTGTGTGTGTGTGTGTGTGTGTGTGTGTGTGAGATTAATAAATGGTAAGCTCTAGAAGAGGCCACTTAGGCACACGTCTCACCCTGGTTTCTCTAAACCTCTAGATGAGGCTAGTGGTTCTCTACTCAAGCCATCCTGATGAGTTATCCTCACGCAAAGTGAACAGAGACATAAGGCATGTTCCGGGCGGCCTCAAACTAGGGGATGTTGGCATCATTTTCCCCACACTCCACATCTTTAAAAATCCCCCCCGACATTCAACAAGAGTTGCATTTCCTTCCCATCTCTGCTATCTGTGTGTCCCCGGGAGGCAAAACTGGTTCAGCTGAGAGTAACCCATATGCCCTCGGCTCCCCACGAGGCAGACCTCTGCTCCTCGTCGGAGGCCTGGAGGTGCCACCAGCTTTTGCCCACGTCACATCTTCTCACTAATCAATCCCCCGTGCAAGGACCACCAACCTCTGAGGAGGACTGGAAGTGACTCCTTTCAGGGCCCCTCAATGCTTCTCCTTAAATTGGCCAGAAGGGGTCACTGCTGTTGAATGACACAGGTCTCCATCCCTCCCAGGGTTGAGGCTGCAGTTCGGGATGGCTCCTAGCCCCTGCTCATGGAGTGAGAAGCAGAATCCAAGGATTAAACCCTAGTCCTCGCCAGACACGCCCGCTGCTGCCGCAGCAGCCACGTGGACCACGGCTGTGGTCGTGGTGGCACACCGAATCTGTTCGTGCCTTTGGACGAGGCTGCCACGTCTGCAGATTGTGTTTCTAAGCAGTAAAACTGTTGGTGATTTGGTAGACAGGGTTACGAGATGTGGTCACTACAAGCCAATGCTCATCATTTAACATCTATTCAATTAGAGTACACGTGGAAGTTTGCATCTTTTCCTAACCTGGTTGCCTTCCCTGCCTCTTGTGCCCGTCTGTAAGTTTACATAATTAAAACATCTTTAATTGCATAGTGTGGGGATAATGCTGAAATTCTATCCTCACTTTCCAACACGTGCGTTGTTCTCACAAAGCTCAGAGGGTCTCAACTCATTAAAAATCCTCTGGACACTGGTATCTTCCACTAAGATCCATTTGTTGATTGGAGGACAGGAGCATGGTGGAGCGAAATAAACCAGGAGCTCTTTAAAGTAAAGTCAAAATGATTCTGACCAGGCCAGGTTTGTCAAAATGCACATGTATGTTGCTGCTCTATAGCTTAATGGATGGCCCACCAAATCCAGCCCAGGCCTCGGAATCCTCAATCCTGTGCCCTGTGAGCTGACACCAGGAGACTGAGCAGGGGAGAGGGAACCTCTTGGCCATCCCTCGGTTAGATGTTGAGTTCTTTAATGACAGGACCATTTTTATTTGCTTGTTTGTTTTTTAATCTTGGTATTGTCAATACTTAGTATAGTGTGGGGCACACAGTAGGAACTCAGTTAGTATTTGTTGAACTGATCTGAATTCTTGCAGCCACTGTGCCTTTTCATTTATTAGAGGAAACTAACAAATATTGGTTTCTAAAACTCTAGTACTAGGTGAATAAATTAACTACTTATGCGGATATTTGATTTATTTATACCTGGCCATTTTCCAATTAAACCCAGAGTGGGAATAGCTTATTGGTACCTTCATAAAAAGACTCTGTTTTTCTCCTTTGATACTTTCTCCTCTGACTCTTTAGGTGGCGATAGCTCAGCTCAAAGTCCAGAGGTAACTCTGGCATTACTTAAGGACTGTGGTCTTAAAACTGAAACAGTACTTTCCCCACAGGCTAGCCACTCTCTCCATGACCCTTTCCTTCTAAAAAATGCAAACCACACCCTCTGTTTGTGGATGATGGCAGGGTCCCAGCCCCCCAGGTAATTCTCAGGTAGAGATGGGCTTGGTTTCAGCCAAAAAGAACTGACCGATGGAAGGTGAGTAAGAATGAGTGGGGGACAAGTTTGAAGGACACATTTAGAAGCAGAGAATCATGGTGAAAGAAAGGTCTATTCTCTCTTGGAGAGAGATGGAGCACAATCAGGACATGAAACGTGAGGACAGCAGACCAGAAGGGGGAGTGGGGGAGCGAGAAAAAGGGAAAGGGGAACTTCTATTAGTTGAGGGAAGTAGTAAGAGATGGGGAACATTTCCGCAGACATGGAGTCCAGAGGATGTCCCTAAAGCACTAGGAAAGTGTTGGGACTCAACTGACAGTCAAACCCCTGCTGAGGGTAATGTGGCACAGGTGGCAGAGGAGGACAGCCCACACAGAACCGTGGGGGTGGTGAAGAGACAGCACATGCATAAAGGAACATATAAATTTAACGGCGATAAATGATCTCATACTACCAGGCTGAGGAATTCGGAAGAAATTAGGCAGAAGGGACAGAACTGGGAAAGAAATGAGAGAAGATGGAGAAGGGTCCTGTACAGCTTGTACGATTTGGGAACGCCCCTCAGCGATCAGCTTTGGTGTTCAAAGAAGCCCCCTTCCAAGTGGCCCATTTCCTTTGTCAAGACCCAGAAACGAAAGACAGGGGTCTAGAGGTCACGGGAGTGGAGGCCAAACCAGGGACTGACCCTTCCTTGGGCGAGGGAAATGGGTAAAGTGAAATCCACTGCGCTGCACTTTCTGTGGCTGCGTTAAATACCAAGGTCTCAGAATGAGAGTGGCGCCCATGTCGGGGAGGCCCAGTCAAATTACAACAAGAAGCCTGCGCGCCAGGGGCTGCTTTCCAGGGCAGCACGGGTCTCCGGTGATGGTGCCAAGAGCCCCTTACACACCACCAGGCACGCCTGCTAAGTGATATTTTAATTAAACCTTAAGTGACATATATCCTGTCTGTGATTCTGACGGCTTTTTAATTCAGGTCCCATTGCAGCACAGACTCTTAATGTTCCTTTCCAATTCCCAGTCTGCAGGGGAAGGTTTCCAGGCTAGACTTCCTCCCTCCCATCCCAAACCCAGTCCTGCCTCCCCTCCCCCATCCCAGCCTGCCCAGGATGTATTAGCAGCTAAAAGAGACTTGAACCTGGGCCCCTGGACTTGGAAGACAGGCAAAGGCAGGATTTCGGGCCTAAAAGGAAAGCGAGACTTACAGGTACCTGACTGGACAGACTCAGGTTGGCGGCCGGCGTCTTCTTCTTGCTCCCAGTGCTGTTTGTGGTGTTCCCAGCGCTGCTGTTGGACGTGCTGCTGGTGGAGTTTTTCCTTTTTCTCCGCTTTGTTGTCGGTTGCCGTGTGGGTTCTGCTGCAATATGGAAAAATGGAAGGAGAATCAAGTCCAGGGCAACCATCAGACCCTGTCCCTCTGCAGCTGTTTTTATAAATGGAAAAGAGTTGACTCTCTACATTTTTATCCATTTCTTTTAACTTTACAAAAAGTGAAGGGAATCAGCTGTTGGCTGATTTTTAGCATGAGATCTGTACAACTTCTTTGTAGCTAGATAAAACGATTTGTATCTAATTGTTATTTCTAATTTTATATATGCCTTTAATCTAGTAATATATTTTAGGGGTGAGCTACAAATATTCCTTTCATAGTTGAATTAAAAAGATTATTACCATTACAAAACTGGAGAAAACATTCTTTCCCTCTGGTTAACCTTTTCTTTATAACAAAAGGAGGGCTCTGGGATCACAAAGGGGTCTCCAAGGTGTAAAAGTAGAAACTTAGTTATACGAGTGAGCCAGTGTGTGACAGCAGCACCTACTGGCCAAGTGTTATATTGCAGCTCAGCTCTATTACACCTTGAAATGTTCAACTAAAAAAAAGAGGAAGTGCCAGTTCTATTAGCCATGAATGCAAAACTGAGGGAGTTCCAAGTTAGTAAGGTTCCCAAGTTCCATGGATTAGACCCTGATATTTAAAGGATGCTACTAATTTCAAAATTTCTGAAAAAAACAAAACACAACTTAGTATGATATAGGTAGCATATTAATGAAGGGAAGCTAGACCTTTTGAAGAAGGCCTATTTAGAAATAGAAATATTTTACACCTGAAGGATGAGTAGCATCTTAATGAAAATATAGGGACTCATGGTAATGGGTGGTAAGAGGAATATTATTTATTCATTTATTATGTACTGAGCATTACTCAGTGTTTCCATATTTATTTTCTATTTTTAATGTTTACTATGTCAAAACTATTTTATATTCATAGCACTTCAGATTAACTAGGTAATAGTATAATCTTTGTCTTGTAAATGAGAATTTTTTGAAAGCCTTTTCTAGGCAGTGACTAAATAAGTTGGAAATGGCAGGTGAGAGCATCCTTTATGCTAACCCTACTATAGACTCAACTCTGATGGAGAGAAGATAAGCCTGGGCCATACTGAACCCAAATGCCTTGTAGCATTTTCTGATGGATGATGGGGGGACCTCCTTTAAGGCTCATTGCAAAGATGGTTTAGTCTACCAAGTTATTCATGATTTTTGATGAAGAAGAGGATTATGGTCCTAATTATATACCATTTTTCTTTCATAAATATTTTGTATCTTATATTCAGATATTTTCATCGAAGGGCCCAAATATTTATTTATAGAGAGCTATGGGTGCTTTTTCTGAATGTTATGAAAACAAGGGGATAGAATTGATCATGGGGTGGAGAAGAGTTGAGTAGCATATTCTAAAGTCAAGCAAATACCCAGGTTTCCCCTGACAAGCATCTTTTTCTTTTGACCTCAAGAACTGAAATCTGATACTTTAAAAATGTCTATATTTTCTTCACAAAATTTGGAGGAAATATAATTTAGTAATAGAGTCATGGACTTGGGAGACATAAAACCTACTGTGACCCAGGCTTCCTTCATTGATTAATTATGAAACTGATTTTGGCAAACTTACATGCCAGATCCCATTATATACAATGGGAATAACAATAAATACCTCATAAGGTTATAAGGTGAGGATTCAGTGGAAGGTCTGTGAGGGCTGGGACTAGGACTTTTATTCAGTGTTGTGACCTCAGTCGTTGAAGCAATGCCTGGCACCTAGTAGGGGCTCAATAAAAAATATTATATAATAAATGGCTAATATGCAAATCGACCAAATTGCAGAATGACCGGTCACTATGACGTGCACTGATCAGCAGGGGCCAGACGCTCAATGCAGGAGCTGCCCCCTGGTGGCCAGTGAGCTCCCACAGGGGGAGTGCCACTCAGCCAGAAGCCAGGCTCCCAGCTGACCAGCTCAGCAGCGGTGGCGGGAGCCTCTCCCACCTCTATGGCAGCGCTAAGGACCTCTCAGCGGACATCCCTCAAAGGGTCCCAGACTGTAAGAGGGCACAGGCCAGGCTGAGGGACAACCCCCCCCCCCCGGGCACGAATGTCATGCACTGGGCCACTAGATGTTGAATAAATGACTGAATTAATGTATAATATAGAGGTATATAATCATATACTGAGGGAGTCGCTTCCCCCTGGTGGCCAGTGAGCTCCCACAGGGGGAGTGCCACTCAGCCAGAAGCCAGGCTCCCAGCCGACCAGCACAGCAGCGGTGGCGGTGGTGGGAGCCTCTCCCACCTCTACAGCAGCGCTAAGGACCTCTCAGCAGACATCCCTCGAAAAGGGAAGCTAGACCTTTTGAAGAAGGCCTATTTAGAAATAGAAATATTTTACATCTGAAGGATAGGTAGCATCTTAATGAAAATATAGGGACTCATGGTAATGTGTGGTAAGAGGAATATTATTTATTCATTTAATGTTGGAAAATATAGATGTTCAAAACATTAAGTGAGTGGAATTTTTTTTTCATAAAGGCTTATTGATATTGAAAGAAAAAATGAGGCCAATTGAAGCCCATGTTATATATTAAAAACTTAATGTTCTAGCTTGGCCAGCGTGGCTCAGTGGTTGAGGGTCGACCTATGAGGAAGTCACAGTTCAATTTCCAGTCAGGGCACACGCATGGGTTGCAGGCTCGATGTCCAGTGCGGGGTGTGCAAGAGGCAGGCAATCAATGATTCTCTCATCATTGATATTTCTATTTCTCTCTCCCTCTCCCTTTCTCTCTGAAGTCAATAAAAATATATTTTAAAAATTAATGTTCTAAATCTGTAAAATTCCCCAAGATGGGAATGCAACTATTCTTTGTAAAATAATGCTCATTTTCTTGGCTTCCTAAATATGTACATAGTTATATCTATGTTCATTTTATCTAAAACCCTTGGCCAATTACCAATGGAAGCTGACCATTATATTTTGTGATTCAGAAACCTATATGCCTTGTGTTAATAATTATTCTTTAAAAATAATTTTTAGCGAATGGAAACATTTTGCTTTTATAATTAATGAGGCTGAACACATGCCTGGGAGTGAAAATGTATCAGATAGAAAGACAATGAATGCTGACTTGAAGCAGTAATTTCAGAACCCCAGCAGGAGACTCTATTATCCTCACTGCATTCTAGGGCTGTGAGGCGAATGGACTCTTTCATGTAGTCTCTTCATGGTCAGAATACCCTTAAACCAGAAAAACATTTCCTTCGTTCTCTTCTTCCTTCCTCCCTTCTTTTCTTCCTCCCTCTGTTTTTATTTTTATTTTATAATATATTTTTATTGATTGCAGAGAGGAAGGGAGAGGGAGAGAGAGAGATAGAAACATCAATGATGAAAGAGAATCATGGATTGGCTGCCTCCTGCACGCCCCACACTGGGGATCGAGCCAGCAACCAAGGCATGTACCCTGAGAAGGAATCGAACTGTGACCTCCAGGTTCATAGGTTGACACTCGAGCACTGAGCCATGCTGGCCGGGCCTCCCTCCATTTTTTATAATTTCTGTCATTTCATTAAAAAGTACCAGCATAACAGTAGGCCATGAGAAGCCCACAGTCTTATCCAGTGGAACAACTACTGAATTGAGAGCCAGGAACCCTGGGATCTGATTCCAGTGTTGCCAAAGATCTTAGTAACATTAAATAAATCAGTTTACCTCTCTGGGTCTCAGGTCCTAGTCTGGCAAATGAGCAGATAGTGGATGACTCCTAAGCATGTTTGTCCTTCACCAATTTATTGTCTCTAAGTCCAAAATCATGGTCAGAATATCCCAAGTAAACTCCTTCTCCTGATAAATGTACAATCACTTCCTTCCTTTTCACATCTCCTCTCCCTCAGCAGAAGTCACAGAAAATGCAGTTAGCGGGAGAGTGAAGAACGAGGTCGTACCTGGCGGAGCCACCATCCGCTGCCACTTCTGGAACAGGCAGGTCTTCAGGCAGTCTCGTGGACTGAGGTTGTAAGTTTTGTGTCTCGACATCAGTTCCTGCATTGGCTCCAGTATTACACACAACTGCAAGAAGTTCAAAGGCGTGGGCATTTCACTACTTGATAATATTATTTGCAATAAATAATGTGAGCAGCTGGAATCAATTAGGAAGCTTAAGGGTACTTTTCTTTCCTCCCCCTGGTTTTGATTTTCTCTATACAAGTTTTGGGGAAAAGAAATATTACCAACATTTGATAAAACCCACTTAATTTACTATCATTTACAATGTCACATCATAGCTGAATGTGATTCACACACACACACACACACACACACACACACACACACACACACACACAGTCTGTCCAGACAGTTGGGCAGATATATGCAACTCTATTCTGAAATCAAGTGATCCTGTTAAAGAAAAAAGCTCTCTGCCTTGCAGCACAGCAGGCTCAAATTTCTACTCTGTTGCCGTCCCTGTTTGTAAAACCACCCACTGCGAGTTACAATGCTAGTTTATGGAGATGATGTGGCAGTGAAAGCCATCTTTGAAATTTGAAAGAACACAATGGCAGCTACAGATCCTGTTTTTGATCCTAATCCTTACAAAGGCCCCTGATGAGCACTAATTTTTTATGCACTCATTTGTATTTTACACATGATGATAATGTCAGTAACATATGCTGGCATTTGTTCAGGGTGGCAGCTTTCTCGGTGGTTCTGCATGCGTGGTCCCCTTTGGTTACATTTATTCAGCTTTCCTTTAGTCCAAGATATCTGATGACAAAGATTAATGAGTGAAACAAGGAGGTAAACCCATTTCAGATTGCCTTGGACTTTCTGAATTCCTTCTCAGTTGGAAGCTTATCAGAATACCACTGCATTGAGAGTATCTAAGAGGAGCAACTTGGAATGAGGCCTCCATGGCTGCTGAGATGGAGTGATACAAACATTGGCAATGTGCCTGCCCATGTGGAAGAACCATGTTTTATGAAAGACACACCTGCAATCTCCACCCTCATCAGCCCTCTCTACCCCCTTCCCTTCTGCCGTTCTTCACCTTGAACACTGTCTTAGAGGCTCCGTTGCTTTTTTTCTGCTGGGTCCCCTCTCCCTGGAGTTCTTCCCTCCCTCTTTCTGGTTAGTGCCCACTTCACCTTGATTATAAAGTTACTTCTTCCCCAGCTACTGACGCTGAGACCAAACAGAGCGAAGGATTCCACAGTCACCTCTACAAATCAATCTAGGAATGGATTGTCCATCCAAGAAGAACCACTCCTAGATTCAGACAGGGTCAGACAAGGTTTGCATCTAATCTAGGACAGTGGTCGGCAAACTGCAGCTCAGCAAACTGCCGCTCTCGAGCCACACGTGGCTCTTTGGCCCCTTGAGTGTGGCTCTTCCACAAAAT
>NW_005370024.1:1028437-1061843 GCF_000412655.1 Myotis brandtii | reverse complement strand
GTGGTATTTTGTGGAAGAGCCACACTCAAGGGGCCAAAGAGCAGCATGTGGCTCGTGAGCCGCAGTTTGCCGATCACGGATCTAGGAGAATAAGAAACACTTTCAGAGAAAGTCTAAGGACTGGGAAAACATATTTTTTTAATGAAAAACAAAACAAAACAAAAACAAACCTTAAAAGGGTTTCTAAACCATTTCCTTTTAGTCTAGTCCCCATTCTTGAGAAATGATCTAATTATGGATAGAAAGTTCCGGGGTGGAGTGGAACAAGCATGGACTGGGAAGCCGAGAGGTCTCAGTGTAGATTTTGACTCTGTCATTATGTGTGTGTCTTTGGGTAAGCCACCCACTAGTGCTGGGTGTCAGTTTCACCTGCAAAACAACACCCATCTTGATGTTGCTGTGAGAATTTGAGATAATATGTCCAACAAATAGTAGACATTATGATTATGTATTTGCAAGCACAGCACTGATTGCAAAACTTCAGTGAAAGCTTTGACTTAAGTAGTATAAATGGAGTTTGTTTTGCAATCAGTGCTGTACATGCAAATACATAATCATAATGGCTACTATTTGTTGGACATATTATCTCAAATTCTCACAACAACATCAAGATGGGTGTTGTTTTGCAGGTGAAACTGTTAGGGACTAGGGACACAATGATGAGACCAACACAGTGTAGATTTTGACTCTGTCATTATGTGTGTGTCTTTGGGTAAGCCACCCACTAGTGCTGGGTGTCAGTTTCACCTGCAAAACAACACCCATCTTGATGTTGCTGTGAGAATTTGAGATAATATGTCCAACAAATAGTAGACATTATGATTATGTATTTGCAAGCACAGCACTGATTGCAAAACTAACTCCATTTATACTACTTAAGTCAAAGCTTTCACTGAACTTCTTCCCAAGTGTCAGACACTCTGTTAGGGGCTAGGGACACAATGATGAGACCAACACAATCTCTGTCCTTCAAATGTGCCAAGCTCCCTTCACAAGACGTAAGCCCACTAAGAACAAACACTATCCAGTGTTTACACTTCACAGGTCTCAAGACCTAGGAGCATCGGACATGCTAGAAAATGGGAGAGCCGCATTTATTGTGAGAACCCACGAGCTCACTATCTTTTTCCCAGAGCCTTTCCTCTCTGGGTTTTGGGCAACACTTTTTTTTTTTCAGATGCTAATCCCAAGGATTTATTCTTTCTCCTTTAATGTAAAAATATCTTTCCATCACTGTAACCCAGCCCAAAGGAATTGACATCTCTGAATACTAATCAGGAATCCCCAATCCTCTTCTCCCAGTGGAGGGTTCTGGCCTTGGGGGCAGGGGGGGGGGCGGGGAGGCAGCTCTCCCCTTATTCACATATGCAGAGCCCTCAGTATCCTGCTGTGGAGCTGGTGGCTTTGCTGGGCTGCGTGCTGTAGGTGGCAGAACTCACTCAGACAAGAGCCTGCCTTCTAGGGCAGCAGGCCAGGGCATCTTGGCAACAGCCAAGGCCTGGGGCATTATGAAATGAGATCAGGAAAGTGGCTGGGGGAGTGGGCTCGCACAGTCACTAGCCAAGTCCTCCTGGAGTCAGGATTCCTGGTATCACTGAGGCCTCAGGTCTCCTTGAGAATCGGGTGAAGGCTCTGCGGCCTGTCTTTCCAATTCTGTACAAAATATCTGCAGGTTTACAAACCCTCTTATACCTCCATCCATTGAGTCCAGGTAAAGAGAGTCCGTGGTTAGTGATAAACATGAACCAGGCAACAATATACATCATACACTGCCCCCCACCCCAACACATATAAATGGAATTCAACCTAAAAACACAGGATTCTCTAATTTTGAAGAACAATTTTATCTGCAAAGTTGGGCCTGCTGCAAAGATTCCAGTGATCAGGTCCTTTTGCCTGAAAAGAAAGGCCACAGACCATGTCACAGCCTCTATATCAGCCTCTGTGCACGGCTGCCGTTTAGTTCGGTCTCCTCCCGTGGTGGGTGGAGGATAAGAGCAGGAATCCAGGGCATTGGGAGCCAGCAAGCCCTGGTCTCTTGGATATGAAGTCCCTGAATGTGCAGTCCCTGCCAGGTCTAGCTAGGAACCCACAAAAGCCACTGCTCATCTTGGCATAGCTCCAGCGGTGCCTTTCTGCAGACTTTGTGAGGGTTTTAGGCAGCCTTGCTCCCCCTATGCTTCTGATGCCCTATTTTCTGGGATTCTGGCCTCAGTGCTGACTCTTTGGGTGTGGACCAAAATCTGTAACCATAACAGTGACTTGCTGAGAGAGAGTGTGGATGGATAGATGGCTGGATAATAGATATATTGGCTAGATTAATAGCAAGGAGTCATTTGCTAATGGCAGACAAATTAGGCATTGTCCTGTGGGCTTAGAGGTAATGAATTTGTCCATTTGATAAATAATTGATTGTCTCCTCTGTGCAGAATGCTTTGCACAAATGCACATGTATATACCCAATTCTACATGTCCTGGGTAGGCGTGGAGATCTTAGCTCAGTCCCAGGGTGCCTGCCTTTTCATAGTAACAAAGGGCCTAGCAAAAGGAGACGGACAGTTTTGTGTTGCTTTATTTTTTCTGACAGTTCTCCTGGAGACATTGGCCTCTCCTTAGCTATACGCTCACACTGGCTCTTCTGGCTCATTTCCTTGCCTGAACCTAAGAATTGCTAGTGCCTGTCAGAGTTGGGTCTGGCCCAAAAAGTGATGCCCTGGGCTTGGCATTTGGCTAAATCCCAAATGGAGGTCTTGTCTACCACCAAGATTTTAATTCCATCTTTTTGGAGTGATGGATTACGTCCCCTGAGCTTGAGCTGCCCTGCCTACTCTTTAAATGTGGGCTCACCCAGGATTACTGTCAGTACCAGCTCGAGCTCATGTTGTTCTTCTTGTCTAGAAGACCCTCCCTCCTTCTTGGTCATCTTAGCCAAGGGTTGGCAAGGAATGGCCTGTGAGCCAGGTATGGCCATGTTAATGTAATAGCTGTTTTTTGTTATAACCCCAGACATACATAGTTGCTACAGAGTCCTTGTGGCCCACAAACCCTAAAATATTTACTATCTGGCCATTCACAGAAAGGTTGTTGGCCTCTGTTGTAAACCAATGCTGCTCAAAGGAGGTGGTTTGAAAACTATCCGCTATATTTCCATGGCAAGGTGAGGAGTTTGAGGCAGAATGTAATCACTGCTTCATCCATTGAGAAAGTCTTGTGCAAAGACAAATAAATAAATAAATAAATAAATATTTTTAAAAATGTCTGATGAACTAAACAATGTGTTCAGCAATGTAGTTGATTTCTATTCCAGAGCAAGTCTGCAAACCACATTTGAGTCTCATCAATCTGACCATGAAGGTATTCCAAGGTCCAGCTCAAATCTCACATCTGTCTCTGACCTTCCCTGCCCACAGGGGTCTCTTAATTCTATAGTGTTTATTATTAAACTACGTACATTCCTATGTTTTCACTTGCATTGGGAATTTTCCTTTCTTGTGGATTTGTTTCATCTCCTTATCTATAGCAAGTCATATTTACATTTCTCTCCATTTTATTTAACACAGTATTAGGCATACTCAAATATTTGTTGAGTCATAACTTAATAATCACTATATCTGCCCCTGGAGTATGTACCTGACATATTATATCATTAGCCCTCACCACCTCCTGACTCATTTTTATAGGTGAGGAAACAGACGCAAAGCCATTAAGTCATCTAGAGCTGATATTAAAGAGTGTGATTCTTATAATGTATCCAAGGTTATGCAGCCATTTGAAGGGCAGAGAAGAGGTTCACAGTCAAGTCTGCCTGATTCTAATTCTGTGCTCTTAACTCCTGACTGCTCTGTTGTCTACCTCTCTAAACCCGAGTGGTTAAATGGTTGCTGAGCCTAGTCAGTGTGGCTCAGTGGTTGAGCGTCGACCTATGGACCAGGAGGTCATGGTTCAATTCCCTGTCAGGCACACACTTGGGTTGTAGGCTCACACCCCAGTAGGGGGTGGATAGGAAGCAGCTGATCAATGATTCTCTCTCATCATTGATGTTTCTATCTCTCTCTCCCTCTTCCTTGCTCTCTAAAATCAATAAAAATATGTATTAAAAAATGGCTCCTAAGATGCCAAATTCAAAGACTTTCACTGTCTTTGTATTGCTCCTTGTGTGGTATTGATATGTACACAGAGAAGCGAGTCCTTGGCTAAGATTTTCAGCCTCTCTGAATCTCAGTGTCCTCATCTGTAAAATGGAGATAATGATACTTATCTTTGATGGTTTAAAATCCTTAATACAATGCCTGGAAGCAGGTCGGTGCTCAGATGATGGAATTTGGTACTATGATAAGTACTGGCTGTATCAATAACCCAGCCCTACTGAGCAGGACATCAATGTGTGATGTGATTGGTGAGCTACTTTAGGAAGTAAGTCATTTGGTCTCCCTCACACTTAGGGGGTCACTAAATATAATGCTCCAAGAGATGGTAATCAGGCCAATGGTACAGACCATTTTAGTAGTTAATGTCTTTGATAATATCCATTCTTAGAATTCAGTGATAAATACACATATTTAAATCCACAAACCACAGTTATTTTCTTTTTTTAGTTTTTCAGGCAACTTACTCCTATGCTAAATATGAATTAGGAAAAAATCAGAAGGTAAGAGTGATTAAGAACCAAGCTCTTACCTAAGGATGGAGTCTCTTCTCCTTAAGAAACACATCATCAAAAAAGATCTTATATTAAAACAATGGAACAATAGCACATGGAATCTAAAAGGAAAACAAATCACAACACGGGGATAATCCGACCTAGAAACGGATAACAATGAATGACAAGAGGAAACCCACTCTGCCTGGGAGGATGAGTGACGGAAACGCTTTCCCTTAGAAGCCATGCAATTCCTACACAGGAGATGATGATTCGGGTTTATTTCCTGATAGGATTAAAGGCAGATTGGTTGTCAAATTCAAAACATCCTCTTTTTTATCTGAAGATTCAACCAGGGAGCCTTTGCCTTCTCTCAATTGTTTTGCAAATTGATTTGTTGGGAAAGTTATCACATCCGACCCAGGGAGAGGAGAGGGACCATCCTCCTTCAAGAGCAAGCAGGCCCCGCATGCGCATTTCAATATCTATGACGATCTCAAATTTTGAGGCTGCCAGGAAGGACATCTATACAGGACCAGTGAGGTCACTGGCTGCTTTTCTGATCCACGGGGGGACCCCATCAGACTAGCTAAGTTCAGGGTTTCCGCTGCAACAGCCAGGCCCACAAAGAGATAGTTCTGGGCTCCTTCGGACTCCATGGACTTAATTCCCTTCTACAGTGTTCTGGTTACTGCCAACTTGCTCTTGGACCCTTCTTCCCAGCTCTGTATTGTAGGGGACAGACTCTTCCCTCTCTACACTATTCCCCAACTGTTTTTGTCAGCTGGCTTTGGGCAACGTTTGGCCAGTTGGAGGCACGAGGAAGACTGAAAGAAAGTGAGTTGAGTTAGTTTTCTAGGACTGCCAAAGCAAAATATGATAAACCAGGTGCCCTGAAACAATAGAAATGTATTCTCTCTCAGTTCTGGAGGCTAGACATCTGAAATCAAGGTACTGCAGGGTCGTACTCCCCTGAAGGTTTTAAGAAAGAGTCCTTCCTTGCCTCTTCCAACTCCTGGTGGGTCCAGCTGTCTTTGGAATTCCTTGGCTTGTAGCCTCATGATTCTATCTTCACAAGACCTTTTCCCCTGTGTCCCTGTATCCTCACTTCTTCTTGTAAAGATACTAGTCCTTGAATTTCCAAATAAGTTCACATCCTCAATTCTCAGGTGAACATGAAATTTTGAGGGACACTAGTCAACCTAATACATGGGGAAAGAAATAAGTAAGGGCATTTTGTTCTCTCTGTGGTTCAGATGTCTTTGCAGATCCACTATGGTCCCATTTTCTAGCAGGTGGTCTTTCCCCTGGGAGTGGCAGTTGAGAATCTTAGGACTGCCTTATCTTCCCATGGTTGCTTTTCTAGCTCCAACACTTTTACAAGTACTTTGCCATATTAAATTTCCTCTGCTCAATTACCTGGTGTGGGTTTTGTTTTCCTGGATAGACTCTGATTTAAACTCTGATTTATGAGACATTAGGAAACATCTAAAGTATTAAGGACTTTGGAGTCCGTGTGATTCCATTGTAACTAGCTAGTTATTAATAATAGGAAGAAGCAAAGGGGGAAGCCAGACAGTATAGGCATGCCATTTGGGCAGCTTCACCAGGAAGTTGCAACTTTGCACTCCCCAGGGAACCACTGGCCTATTCCCTGCAAAAAACACTGGGGGAAGGATCCAACGAAGGGAAGATAAATGCATGCTCACTAACTCGGGGTGACATAGGGAAGGTACTTGCCTGTCAGTCATACCTGGGAACAAAGATCATTGGCCACAATGGACAGGACCACTGCAAGCCCATGAAAATTCGGGAATACATAATCCTCTAAACAAAGAAATTCTCTCTCGTGTTGCTCTTGTGCTCTTCGATCATTCTTAGCTTCCTTGCATTTGCCCGTGTTCCCTCCATAGCCATGTGGCCCTGCAGACCCCACATTCAATGGATTGATGGATTGCAGCAGAGAACACAAACTAAGCTAGTCTAAGGCTGGATTGGACTTGGCTCCAACATGGAAAGGAAACTCTGGACACTGGCTCTGATTTTAGCTCTGCTAAAGCCCCAGCTACACTTTCTCTATGACTGGGCAAAGGGAATCGGGACTTTGGAAACTCAGGGATTTGATTCCACAAAAATAAAAATCACTCATCCTCCCTTGCAAGTCTCAGAAATTTTTTTTCTTGGAATATCACAAGAATTCCACTCCCACTAGCAACCAGGGGAGATGAGGCCCTCTCCCCTCCACTAACACATGGAGGCATCATATGTAGTGGTTAGGCATGCAAATTTAGCTTGGGTTCAGAGTCTAGCTACTTATTAACTGCCAGACCATGGGAAAATTACTCAATCTCTTGGTGTTTGAGTTTCTCCATCAGCAAAGTTGAGATATAATAGTACCTAACTAATTGGGTTGCTAGGAGAAACAAACAAAAATCTGCTTAAAGTATGTACCTAGGTCTTAACATATGGAAAGTACTTCCTACATACTTATTATGATGGGAGTGTAACCAAGCCCAGGGGCTTGGGCTTCATGGAAAACATTTCAAAACTCATCAGGAGACTCCTGTTAAAATGTTATGGTTGTTCTCTGCCTAAAAATTGGATTGTGGTGATACAATGGATATCTAAAATGTTTAGTCACTATGCCTTTCCTGTAAATAACTTGTTCTGACCACTGGACCATTGCCTCAAATATCCTACGCAGGTGTTCTATTGGAATCTCTGAGCTCCAGGGCACAGTAGCTGAAATGTTTCCAAAGGAAGGAGGAAACATCTGCCTGGAAATACCTCACAATCATAAATAAACATTTAAGGAGTTCTGTCTAAAACCTAAAATTTGCTATTGAACAAATTTCAAATAAATTTTAGAAATTGACCAATTATTGTGCCTTTAGATGAGTTGGATGCTGAAAATGAAAGCTGGGGGTCAGAATTACTGAGTGGCCTATGACAGACACTGCTTTTTTACTGTAAGTCACTGTATGAGAACCCTGTGTGTTTTCTAGAGAAACAATCAATAGGATATGTATGTATGTGTTATAGCATTTTAAGAACTGGCTCACGTGACTGTACGTACTGTAGTGAGTGTGCTATCCAGAGAACTTTCATAGGGTGGAAACTCGGGCAGGACTTAATGCTTTAGTCTTGAAGCAGAATTCCCTCTTCTCTGAACATCTCAGTTTTGCTATTAAGATCTTTGACTGATTGGATGAAGCTCACCCAACAGTCATCTGTTTTACTTAAAGTCAATTAATTATAGAAGATAACCACATCTACAAATACCTTCACAGAAAATCCTAGATTAGCATTTGTTTAAATAATTGCTACTATAGCTGTGGTGAACCGAATTATAGCTCCTTCAGATTCAAACCCTAATGTGACTATATTTGGAGATAGAGTATGTGGGAGATAATTAAGGTCATGAAGTCATAAGGGTAGGATCCTAATCTGATAGACTGGTAGCCTTGTAAGGGGAGGAAGAGGCATCAGAGATCTGTCTCTTTCTCTCCATATATGCACATGGTAGAAAGTTCATGTGAAGACATAGTGAGAAGGCAGCCATCTGCAAGCATGGAAGAGAGCTTTCACCAGGAACCAAATCAACCAGCACTTTGATTATGGACTTTCCAGCTGACTATGAAAAAATAAATGTCTGTTGTTTAAGGCACCTAGTAATGGTATTTTCTTATGGCAGCCCGAGCTGACAAGACAATAGCATAGATAAATTGACACAGAGAACTATAATAGCATCCTCACTAGATTATAAAGAACTGAAGAGATAAGCTGTGTCCTATTATTTTATTTTATTTTTAATATTACTCAGCACCAGGCAATGGGTCTAATGTTTGTGGAATGAATGTTTGAATACATGAATATGATAGAATGGAAACAAAACCAAATAGGTGAATAGACATCAGAAAATGGGTCAGCTCTTGCATTTCCCACTTCATAATTGTAGTAACCTGGGTACCAGGGATGTGATGGTGAACAGGGCAGACACAGCCTTCTTGAAGCTGACTGTCTTGGTGGGGGACAGGTGATAAACAAGAATTTCAAATGAGCTGTGTATTACAAAGGAGAAGGGCAAGAGGTGACAGAAAAGGTTGCCATGAGGAACTGATATTTAAGTTGAGACCTAAAAGGATGATTTAGGAGACAGACAGATGAACAAGAAGATGGCTGGGACAAAGGTAGGGATGGACATCTCAGGCAGAGGGAATGCACATGTGATTGCAAGAGAGAATGTAGCATCGGAAACTGCCACAGAGTAGGATTAGAGAGCAAGCCGCAGTGGAGAAGCAGGCAGTGGTCATTGGTCAAGGCCTCAGCTTCTGTCTCCCAGTAGAGCTGAGAGGTACAAGTGATGTAGGCAGAAGCACTCTGTAGGATGAGCCCTCTGCAAACGCCATTAGGAGAAACCCTGAATGGTAATCTGGTAAATATCATACAGTTTTTCTTTCATGTGTTTCCTGTGCACCAGAAAAGCATCATTGGCATCTTAATGTGTTTGGCATCAATAGCCCAAAGACAAACACTGGCTGCTTAGAGTCTCCAAGCAATGGAGAACTCCCACGCCCACCCTCTCAATGACTGCTGTCAATCACAGCACTGGGAGCCTTAGCACTGGTCCACACTGGTCCAGTGGAAACAGGTAGCTTTTGTAATATGTTGGTTATTTTTCCCGGGAACTGAGAGACTGTGTACTTGCAGGACTAGTTTAACCAGTTAACTGCCACATGTCCAAAATGGAAACCATCCCCACACGCCATGATATTTTGAACTTAATTTAAAAATCAATTTGCAATGAATATTATAAAAATAAATATATTACTTACAATCTGGGTGTTCTGGAATATTTTCAGCTGAAAATTCTCATGAAAAATGATTTTAAAGTTGGTCTATGATGCTTATGGCATACAATGGGTTAAACACTAGCATTTACAAATGGGCCTTATAATCTTACTATTGTGGGTAAGGGACTTTGGATATGGTCCTTGGGAGCTGTCAGTGACAGCTTCCAAGGAACATAGATATTGCTGCAGCAGTTATAATCCCTCCTGAACATTAGCTGCGTGGTTATGCCTGCCTCCTGCCCTGGTGCAAACACCCACAGACGATTGAAGACAGCACTGTGTTCCAGGGTTCTGGCCAGCACACCCAGGGCTGCTGTTTGGGAGGATTTCTGAGCTGTGGTCAGTGTGGGGATCTGGACTTCTCCTTCTGACTGGGCACCCAGCGTGGGCCTGCACTTGGAATGCTTGCCTGCCTGCCTTCTGGGAGCTTCTGCCAGGCAACGCCGGCCCTCCAGCTCCACAGTGACACACAGGAAGGACTGATTTCTCCCTGATGGAGCGCTCAGCTGCTCAGTCCTCCCTAGCTCTATCCCTGTGGCTCTATCCCTGCATCCTTGTGCAACCTTATATCAGCAGCTGCTTCCCTTCCCAGGGATAGAAGTGAGATCCGATTGAAGCAGAAAGCAGGATTTATGTTGACAATGGCAATGCTTTATGAAAATGGAGTTGGCAGAGACTGGGATTGATCCATTCACTCACTCACTCAACTTGTTGCGTATTTATTGAATGTGTACTATGCACCCCATGTTTGCTCCAGGTACTGGGGATGCCGTGAAAAAAAAATCACTTCTCTTATGGAACTATGTTCTGGTAAAGGAGAGAAAGAGAAGTGAATGAAATAACCACAGATATATATGTATATGTTAGTGATGAGTACCAAAGAGAAAAAAGAAAGCAGGGGAAGGAGATGTGAAATGTTGGGAGTTGAGGGGGTTGAAAGTCTGAATACTTTGGCTGACATCACTGTGTTCGGGAGAAGGATGGCTCTGCACAGATGGTGTCCTCATCCCTCGCATTTGTGACTATGCCCAGTTACCTGGCAAAGAATTAAAAGCTGCTAGTCAGCTGACCTGGAGTTAGAGAGGTTGGTCTGGGTCACCTAGGTGGGTCCAGTGGAGTCACATGAGTCTTTAAAAGTGGAATGGGAATCAGAAAGGAGAGCTAGAAAGATGGCGGTTCGAGACGGACCTGGCCTGATGTTGCTGGCTTTGAGGCTGGAAGGCGGCCATGAGCTGAGGAATGTAGGTGGCCTCTGGAGTTGGAAAAGGCATTGGAACAGATTCTCCCCTGCAGCCTCCAGCAAGGAGCACAGCCCTGCTGACACCTTGATTTTGACCCAATGAGGTCCTTGTCAGACTTCTGATCTATCGTACAATAATAAGGGTGTGTTGTTTTAAGGCACTGAGTGTGTGGTAATTTCTCTTGTCAGCAATAGAAAACTAATATAATCACCTACAAGATGACACCCGAGTAAAAAGCTCTGGTAAGGTCACTGTATTTAGCAAATCAAAACACAGGAGGCCCAGTTACATTTAAATTTCATATAACAAAAAATAATTTACTAAAGTAATTAGTAAATATATTCTGGCAAACCTAAGGAAGAGGAAGTTAGGAAGTGAGGCATTTGGGGGTAAAGCATTCCAGGCAGAAGTAATAGCATTCTGAGCAGAGGGAACAGCAAGGGCAAAGGCCTGGGGGCTTTGAGAAACATCAAGGAGAGGAGAGTGGTTGGAATGGAGGGAATAAGAAGAGTAGGAGATGAAACCCAAGAGGCTATGAGAAACTGAAACATGAAGGTGATAAAGGGGATGCTGGACTTTGGTCTGAGTGGGATGGGGAGTCATGGAGGTTTGGGGCAGAGGAGTGCTAATGTCTGGGGTCTCCTGAGAATGGAGAGATGCCGACTGTTAGCAACTGAGGACAGAGTCTATTTATGTTTGCATTTTCCTGGGCCTAGCATGGAGGTAGGAATTCAAGCACACAAGTACTAGGAAGGCAGCAGGCCTTCTAATTGGTAGACCTCAATTCTGTGCCATCTGCTAGCAGAACCAGAAAGGTATGGACAGATGCATGGTGGGAGGAGAGAAGATTTTAAGATGAAAAACTGCTTCATGAAGAGAAATCTGAAGGCGGTAAGGTGATCTGTACATGATAGGGGGAAATAACAGCTGCAGGGGGACCTCATGCAGGCAAAGGCATTATGTACAAAGCCAAATTTTACTCTGGAACTCAGGTATTAGGGAACCTGGGAAAGATAGAGTCATGCCTACTATCTACTCCAGTTAATTCAGAACAGCAGAGTCTAAACCAAGATCTGAGGAAGCCATGTGTCCACTCTTCAAAGACATCAAAGCTCCCTTGAAAAAGTTGCAGGAGGGAAGAAAACTATGCTTATAAAGCTCTTTCAGGAGCTTGTTAATGAATCAGTCACTACCCCTAATTGTGACCAGAACTTGGTGTCTACTAGGCACCAGGAAGTGGGCTCAGTGGCCTCCCTGAGTTTTCTCACCTCATCCTCCCAGAGCCAGATAAGGAAAGAAGACCAGAGAGATTGGGTAACTGGCCCAAGGTCACACAGCTTTCAGGGACCTGTTAGCTTTGACTTCCTTGAACTTAGCCCCCAGACTGAGGCAGTTAAGCCCCCTATTAATTTTTATGTTCAGGGTGTGAACACATTTCTACCAGCCTGCATTATAATGAGCTGAATATATGTCTGCTCTCCTAATGAAAATGGGATCCTGATGGTGAGGTGAGGATTCCACCTTCATATCATCAGATATTGGTACTTGCTAGGCAAGCAGAAAAGGAAATTAATGCTGAATGAATGAATGAGAGAAATGTCCTCTCTGAGCCTCCGCTGTAGATATTTCTTTTAAAAATATTTTTATTGATTTCAGAGAGGAAGGGAGCGATAGAAACATCAATGTTGAGAGAGAATTATTGATCGGTTGCCCTGACTGGGAATTGAACCGTGACCTTCTGGTTCATAGATCGACACTCAACCACTAAGCCACTCTGGCCGGTGGCTGGAGATATTTCAGTGCCAAAGGACTGACGAGGCCAGGCCACAGATAGAGCAAGGCTTAATCCTTCATCCTCGGCAGAACCAAGTTCGGCACTGAGGAGCCTGTCCTTTGCTAATTTTCTCTGGGGCTACACGGGCACTTGAACATGCAGTGCTTCTAATTTCATTGTGCTTGTTTTCCCACAGAGTATTAAAAGTCTGGAGAGCGATCACATTGTAGCCTTTTGTAAATTCTTTTTCTCCATCAATGTATAGGTATCCACATGGGAAGCTTTCCTTCCTTATCTTCCTCTGTGATTATCTCACTGTTTTCCTTTAATGCTCTGAGCATCCCTGTGCCCTTGATGGAAGATGTGTATATGGTGTTAGAAAATTTGCTCCTGTTCTAGCCATTAAGTTGATCCAAATGTAGGGGCTTCAGGCTCCTTTGTGATGCGCGTGTGTGAGTGTTTAAAAGAGTTCTATGGTTGATATCTGTCTCACTTTGCCCTTTTATGATGCTGAAATCCTTAGATATGAGAAAGAATGGGTTCCTCAGGGCCTCTGAGAACAGTGAGGAACTTGGGGGAGCATCTTCGTTGAGTCTAATTGGCAGAAGTAACCTGAGCAGGAAAACAACCACAAGGTGATTCTAGGCTACTACGAGTGAGTGGCGTCTCAGATTCTCAAATTGTTGATAAAGCAGTAAGTAGATATCACAAGGCTCCCAAAATCATAGAACTGTGAAAGCTAGACCACTCTTGGACATGATTGCAGCAGTGGAGACTGAGTTGGGGTCAGCCCCAGAACCGTGGTCTTCTCTCCCCTTGCTCAGGGTCTGTCTTCTCCATCGCATTGTGACACTTGGCAAGGTCTTCCCCTCTCCAACTGGACATTTGCTTTCCACTGGGTCTAATCTCAGTCCTCTTAGCTAGTTTTTGAAAAATTGTTGCAAGCTGTAGCTCTCCTATGGAATTCAGGACTTCCTGTTTGCAATGCTGCTAGGTTGGGTGGATCTTAGTTTGGTCACCTGTAGAAGGTAAGTATCCCAAGGTCACACTGTAAGTGAGGTCGATCCCCCACATACCCTAAGTCCTGAGCAGGAGCCAGTTCATTTCTGGTTCAAAACACATATTCATTTCGTATGAACATAGGCAAAGTGGGGGCCATCCTCTATGGCCATTTTTCTGGGATTTTTTGCCTGTGAGTGTTATTCACCTGAGCTAGCACAAGGAATCCTAACGATGCCACCTAGTACTTTGGAGGGCTGGCACACACCTGGTTGCTCTGCTACCCCATCTAAATTTCACAGTAGCTCTAGGACTTAGGTATTATTATCCTTATTGTATAGATCAGCAACCTGAGGCTTAGAGAGATTGAGGTGACTCACCATTCATAAATGCTCTCATTTTATCTTCAAAATAACATATGGGTTAAGATGGATGATCCCCATTGTCAGAGGCTACCACCCCATTTTTAGAGACGCTAAGTGCCTTGTCCCCAGACCCATCACTAGAAAGTAATGGAGCCAGATTTGAGCATAACTCCTATTAATTCCATACTCAGGCGCTCAGCAAATAGCAGGTGCTCAATAAAGATCTCCTGAAGAAATGGATTAACCAAAGCCCCCCTATCTTCACTGCCCTCTACTGTTGCAACATTATTACTTTCTCTAGCCCAGTGATGGCGAACCTTTTGAGCTCGGCGTGTCAGCATTTTGAAAAACCCTAACTTAACTCTGGTGCCGTGTCACATATAGAAATTTTTTGATATTTGCAACCATAGTAAAACAAAGACTTATATTTTTGACATTTATATTATATATTTAAATGCCATTTAGCAAAGAAAAATCCACCAAAAAAATGAGTGTTGTAGGTTCGCCATCACTGCTCTAGCCCGTGGTTCTGAAATCAATGCTGATTTAAAAAGAAATATTCGGCCAAGTCCTCTTTGTCAGGCCAGCATTGGGCTGCCCGCTTCCTGTGTTCCCTCCCTGCAGCCCTTTGCTCCCAGCAGTATCTTTCGGAAGCAGCCCAGGAAACAACCATTTCCCAGGCCAGCATCTCTCTTTGCTATCTTGTGTGAAGCTGCGGAATGACATTTCCTTCCTCTTAATTTCTCTGCCAAGCAAATAATGCATCACTCAGGGTTTCTGCGTCAAGTTCTAACACCTGATGCGTCTGATATGCAAACCGCTCCTTCTTCTGTTTGTGCAGCAATGAGGCGTTATCGCTCTAACTTTGATGATGAAATGCATCCCCTCTCACTCCTCACCTGCATCCCTGGCAGCTCCAGCAGGTTCACGTGGCTTCTCCAACGCTATTTGTCTTGTTTAACGTTTTCTGGCTCAAAAATAATCACCTGAAATCATCCCCGTGTCATCCCTTCTTGAGTGCTGGCGTGGCTAAGTAGACAGGCGGACATATTCAAACCAGGGATGTGGTTTAGGAAAACCGTCCTGTTGGAACATTTCTATCGAGGAACGTTCTGCCCAAAAGTCCCCAAAGGGATGCTACTTTACAAGACATCCTATAAGGAAACAGGCCGATCGGTAGTGTTTCCACGGACGCTTTGCAGTTCAAAAGGATGGGGAAGCCGAATAGGACCTAAGATGAGTTCAGCACTGTTTCATTTTGGAAGAAAGGGCTCCAACAAAAGGCCGTTTCTGAGGTTTTATTCTAGCATGAACAGTTTATGCACTGAAAATAAACAGATCATGCATAGCTGAGGTTCTGGGAAAATAAAATATGCTCTCCCTTTACCTTTCTCTACCTACTTCCCTTTTTAATTTTCAGTATACTAAAAAATAAAGGTTTCAGGAGCATCATAAATTATGGGTTTCAGGCATTACAATGTTCCCTGTAGGTACACACGCACACACACACACACACACACACAGAGCCATCCATGTTTCCACACCAGGGCTAAAGCATGCATGCCACCTTGTTCACAGAGCCAATGCTATTTTTAGACTAAATTGTAGGAAGTCTGCAGCATTAATAAATGGGCGAGAAGCACAGAATCACAGTGCATGGGGATATGCCAATGCAAAAGCTAGCTTGGCCTTTAGCCAGTGAACTGTGGTTAGATCTTGCAGCAAAGCAAGTAAAAACACTGCTTACAAAGAAATGATTAATCAGCTGACAAACGTCCAGGCATTTATTCCCTATTCTTTAGTGCCAGCTACATTAACACCAGCATATTTTCAACTCTATTAGGGAAGTCTCGCAGCCTGGTACTCTGTGATGAGCTCCTGGAGCGCTTCTGAAATCAGCTGTGCAGTATTTGGAGAGGTGACCATTTGATAAACATTGCTTTTCTGTCTGTCATCCTAATAGACCACGTCTGTTATTTGTCTCCATGATACCTTGTGCTGAACAATAGCCCTAATGGTTCTCCAAACGCAGTGCTAGAGTGAAATCTACTCCAACTGAGGTGTTAGCATCTGGCAGTAACTGATCCATGGGCACGGAGTGTGATGTCCTGGGTCGTGTTTGTTTCAGCGAAGTTCTGTCTCTCACGGTGGCAAATTGCTTCCCCCATGTGTCAGTTTGACATTCATTGGATGTCAAGCACTTCCTAGGGAGGGAGCCAGTTGATAGAATTTAGTCCCCTTCCTGGGATAAACCCATGATCTTAGTCATATAGGAAGATGAAGTAAAATAAAGAATTATGGACTAGCCCTAGACCGATTGGCATGATGGATAGAGCCTGGGCCTGCAGACCAAAGGGTCCCGGGTTTGACTCTGGTGAAGGACATGTACCTTGGTTGCAGGCTCCTCCCCGGCCTTGGCCCTGTTCGGGGCTCGTGCAGGAGGCCACCAATCAATGTGTTTCTCTCTGTCTTTCCCTCTCTCTTCTACTCTCCCTAAAAATCAATGGAAGAATATCCTCAGGTGAGGATTAACAAACAAATAAGCAAGCAAACAAATAAACCAAAAGAATTACAGAATAGAATTAGGGTGACCAACTTGTTCTGGTCTGCCTGGGCCTCTCCCAGATTTTAAAGCCAGACATCTCATATCCCAGGAGACTCCTCAAACCATTCAAATGGGACGGTTGGCTACCCCAAGGGGAAGAACCACCAACTTGACCCTGCAGGAAACAAGGAAGGGGCTTGGGTTTGGGAGTCAGACCCAGGTGCTAACCTCAGTTGGGCTCTACGAGCTGTGTGGCCCTGGCGAGGCTTTAACCTCCTCAAGCCTCAGTGTTGTCCAAATAGGTTAGTAAGACTCGGTCCTGGGTTGTTATGAGGTTTAAATACAGTAAGGTACAAGTTGTAGAACACAGTGCCTTCCCTCTCCCCACCAACACATCATTTCTGCAGTTACACACCCATTCACGTCTGCAATGATGGGAATAATGACATCAGCTGCCCCACGAGTTGGAAGAGACAAGGCGAAATCATGTGTGGAGAAGTATTGGCAAATGCAAGAGACAGTAAACTTCAGAGCCAGCTAGGTGGCCTCCAAAGTGGTATGTGATGGGCCCTAAACACGGGGCAGCAAATGACACAGCCAAATCATGTCCTCAGTGGAATTCCCTTCCTTTTGATTCTGAGCAGGGTTTTATTCTTGTCCATGAAGCTGACCCTTCTCCCGGGAGAGCAAGCCTGATAGAGGAGGCGGCACTTCCACCACCTCCCTGTCGTCACGAGGTGGGTACTTTTACAAAAGACCTTGTCCTCCAAAAAATTTTATTTGGGGGTCACTGAAAAACAACAATTTCTGGGAAGTCAAAAATTTTAATTAAATGTATTCAAAGGGAGTACCGATTAATGCCTCTAAGCAAGAAAGTATCTAAGGCTCACAGGCCAGCTCATGCCTGCTGAAGCAAACTCTCATTGCCAGCGAAGCTTTAAAGTACTGGTATTTCCTGCATTAATAATGCTCTCAAGCACATTCATAACAATACAATTAGCAACACAATTCATACCATGCAGCATTCGAGGACCCGGTATTATTAATTATGCAACAGCAACAGAGCCCCCCGCTTTCAGGGGGGATGATTCTAAACCCGGGAGGTGGGGGAGCCTTGCAGAGAGAGATGCTCCTCCCAAGTTCAAATCACGTTGGTGCTCACCAAACCACAGTGCTTTCGGGGATGACAGACATTTTAAAGTCCAAGCTCCAGTGAATTTGGCCACATTTCCAAACTTTCTATGGGGCAAAATGTGGTGAATGTCCTAGCAATTATTATTCTAACTCAGGCCCTGGCCAGGGAGCTCAGTTGGTTAGAGCATTGGACCAGCTGACACATACCAAGGTTGTGGGTTCGACCCTTGGTCAGGACACATACAAGAATCAACCTATGAGCACATGAATAAGTGGAACAATGAGTCAAAGTTTCTCGCTCTCCCTAAAATAATAAATAAATAAATAAATAAAAAATTTTAATTCTTAGGCTATCTCAGATTCTATCTTAAAATCCACAGGCCATCATGATACTTCTATGTGGATGAGACAACTGCCATTGTTAGGGTCTTGGAAGCGTAGCCCCACAATTTCCATCTTCCTGCTTTGGACATTCTGAACTGGCTTTGCAGGAATCCTTGCCTCTTGTCTGGGAAACACTGGGATAAGAAAAATGCACGTTTTATTATGAGTGGTTTGGCCAAAGGCCTGTGCTTGTCTTGAGTAAAAAAACAAACATTGAAACATATATTTGTGCCAATTTATGTTCCTCAAGCAATTCAAAAGGGCATCCATTTTTGTGTATCTTCACAACCACTATATATCTCATTTCAACAATAAGCCTGCCAATTTGGTAGATGAAAAATGATATGGAATTGTTCTTTGTTTTATTTTTTTAGAGAATAGTTTATTGATTTTTAGAGAAAAAGGAAGGAAGAAGGACAAAGAGAGAGAAACATCGAAGTGAGAGTGAAACATGGATCAAGCCCACAACCAGGGCATGTGCCCTGATCTGGAATTGGACCCAAAACCTTTTGGTGCATGGGATGACAGCCAACCAACTGAGCCACACTGGCCAGGGCTGGAATTATTTTTATTTCCAATGTGAATTCTGAAGAGAGCAGCTCAGTGGAGATCCCAACAAGAAGGAGGACATAGGACCCAGAGTGGATTAGGACACGTTCAGATGAAGTTTCTGGAAGGGTTCCTCCTCACTGTCCACCTGTCCCCACGTTATCTTGCCTCCCTCATGCAGACCTTCCCATTTACCTTGAGATCACTTGGCTCAGAGCACCCATAACAGGTACCCAGCCATCAGATCCCAGCACTGTATGTTTCCTTATTCTTCGCATTAAATTAAAACAAACAATAGAAGAAAAGGAGTGTTTTTCAAAAATCTACTGGACTTTAGATGAACCTTAGCCTAGTTTCTGGAGATGCCAAAATACATAAGCGTTATTCTCTAACCCAGAGGAGCTCAAAGACTAATAAGAAAGATGGACAAGTAAAAACAATATTATTCAGTGTGAAAAACTAAAACAAAAATAAGATCTATGGATAAGTGACAAAGTCCTTCTTCTGTCCCACTCGCCCCGCCCGATGATGCATGGACATGTGAAGAAGATGGCAGTGGCCCTCCTGGCAACTTCGGGATCTGAGCCAGTAGAAAGAGGAACCTCTTGGTGGGGCTGACAGTCCAGGAAGGCCTGCATGCAGTGCTCTGGCCCCTCCGAACACTGGGGACTGGCTTGGCAGGGACCCTTTGGCTCAGAGAAGGGAGTTATTCCCTTTGAGGGTCAGAGAAGAGTTCCTGAAGAGGGAGGTCCACTGAAGCAGGTTCGGAATGTGAAGAGGAATTTTTCAGGCTGAAAGGAGGGAACAGCCGTGCAGATGTACAAATGCTCAGGTGGTAGGGCACCCTGGGAGAGTGTCTGGAGGGACGACTGGCAGGAAATGAAGCCCAGGGCTTATATACCATGTATTTGAACAATAAGTCGTATGATGTACTTTGCAGATGTTAATAAGTGTTAGAGAAGAGAATTTTAAAATACCCGATAATGAAGAAGTTTGAGATAATATATTAAATGAACCAAAACTAAACACATTTTCTTTTCTGCAGGACTTCTCAGAGCCTTCAGCTGAATTCCCAAGAGGAGGATACAGGATTTCCCAAACTTATTAATAGGCTGGACCTTTTTTTTTGGGTAAATAAAAATGACCATTTTTGTAGTTCAACAGCAAATGAAGCAGAACAGCATGAAAACTCAATCCCAAATATCTAAGGGTATAAATAAAACTAATAAACAAAATAGAAACAGACCCGTAGATAAAGAACAGACTGACAGCTGTCAGAGGAGAGGGCAGTTGGGGGGGCTAGGTGAAAAAGGTGAAGGGATTAAGTTAAAAAAAAGAAAAAAAAGCAAACCAAATCATAAACTCATAGACATAGACAACAATGTGGTGATTAGCAGAGGAAAAGGAGGGTGGGTGGATGGCGGAAAAAGAGGTACAGGGGGAATAAATGGTGATGGAAAGAGATAACTTGGGGCAGTGAACACAATGCAATATATAGATGATGTCTTATAGAATCGTATACCTGAAAACTATATTATTTTATTAACCAATGTCACCTAAATAAATTCAATTAAAAAAAATTAGAAGGAGCATGCCCCTGTGGAGGGCATGCGGGGTGGGAGACAGCCAATCAATGATCCTCTCTTATCACTGATGTTTCTATCTCTCTTTCTTTGTCCCTTCTAAAACTAATAAACAAAATAGAAACAGACCCGTAGATAGAGAACAGACTGACAGCTGTCAGAGGAGCGGGCAGAAATATCTAAGGGTATAAATAAAACTAATAAACAAAATAGAAACAGACCCGTAGATAAAGAACAGACTGACAGCTGTCAGAGGAGAGGGCAGTTGGGGGGGCTAGGTGAAAAAGGTGAAGGGATTAAGTTAAAAAAAAGAAAAAAAAGCAAACCAAATCATAAACTCATAGACATAGACAACAATGTGGTGATTAGCAGAGGAAAAGGAGGGTGGGTGGATGGCGGAAAAAGAGGTACAGGGGGAATAAATGGTGATGGAAAGAGATAACTTGGGGCAGTGAACACAATGCAATATATAGATGATGTCTTATAGAATCGTATACCTGAAAACTATATTATTTTATTAAACAATGTCACCCAAATAAATTCAATAAAAAAATATTAGAAGGAGCATGCCCCATTGGAGGGCATGCAGGGTGAGAGAGAGAGAGAGAGAGAGAGAGAGAATGAATGAATCACAACAGTGAAGAGTCAGCAGGAAGATTTGGAGTGCTCTCCAACACTGCCTTTCCCTTCCCACCATTCTGATCCTGGCTTATTAATTCTGATGTTTATTTCACCCTTTTGTTGGGCACCTGCTATGTGCCACATAGAGACAGCAGTTAAAGGAGGGGTTGTTGGAGTCAGCCAGCTCAACCTAGCTGTGTGACCTTGAGCAGAAAACCTCCCCAAAGCCTTCATTTCTTCATCTGTGAAATATCACCTTAATCACTCACTCATTGATCCAGTGTTCCCTTCCTTCACCAAACATTTAGTGAGCACCTACTATGTACTGGGCATTATTATTAAGCACTTTAGAGAGAGAGAGAGAGAGAGAGAGAATATGAATCACAACAGTGAAGAGTCAGCAGGAAGGAGATGAGGAGTGCTCTCCAAGGCTTCATTCAACACTGCCTTTCCCTTCCCACAGTTCTGATCCCGGCTTACCAATTCTGATGTTTATTTCACCCTTCTGTTGAGCACCTGCTATGTGCCACATAGAGACAGCAGTTAAAGGAGGAGTTGTTGGAGTCAGCCAGCTCAACCTAGCTGTGTGACCTTGAGCAGAAAACCTCCCCAAAGCCTTCATTTCTTCATCTGTGAAATATCACCTTAATCACTCACTCATTGATCCAGTGTTCCCTTCCTTCACCAAACATTTAGTGAGCACCTACTATGTACTGGGCATTATTATTAAGCACTTTGCATGTGTGTGTGTGTGTGTTTTAAATCATAATGACAGCCCCGAGGCAATCCCTTTTATTATTCTCATGCTACAGATGAAAAAAAACAACAACAAAAAAAACCAGTCAGGTGAAATGACTCGTCTGGGGTCACACAACCAGTAAGTGGTTGAGTGTGGGGTTGCAATTCATGCCAACTCAGTTCTAAAGCTGCTTGGGTGAATGAAGCCTAAGACCCAGTCCCTGTTCTGAGGATGCTCACAGCTTATTAGGGTGTGACAGACACGGGTGATATGGAGGCAAAGTTTCACAACAGAGATATAATACAGGGAGGAAACACAAGCCGTCTTAGAGCTGGGGGCAAGGATGCTTTTACTGATGGGGGATTATGAGGTCAGCCTTGGGGCATTTTTCTGGGTGAAGGAAGGGAGGGAAGACATTCCAAGCAGAGGGAGCTTTTAAATCATAATGACAGCCCCGAGGCAATCCCTTTTGTTATCCTCATGCTACAGATGAAAAAAAAACAAAAAACACTCAGGTGAAATGACTCCTCCGGGGTCACACAACCAGTAAGTGGTTGAGTGTGGGGTTGTAATTCATGCCATCTCAGTTCTAAAGCTGCTTGGGTGAATGAAGCCTAAGAACCAGTCTCTGTTCTGAGGATGCTCACAGCCTAGTAGGGTGTGACAGACACGGGTGATATAGAGGCAAAGTTTCACAACAGAGATATAATATAGGGAGGAAACACAAGCCGTCTTAGAGCTGGGGACAAGGATGCTTTTACTGATCGGGGGATTATGAGTTCAGCCTTGGGCATTTTTCTGGGTGGAGGAAGGGAGGGAAGACATTCCAAGCAGAGGGAGAAGAGTATCTAAAGGCATAGGAAAGATCAAGCATGTTTGGAAAATTGTCAGGAGTTCAGCAGGTTGAAGTGCAAGGTATTTGGAAGAAAGAGGAAAAAAAAGCTAGAAGGATAAGCAGGAGCTTACTTCTCCCTGGTCACATACACAGACCAGGGCAGTTTCTGCCCTCCTCGGCTTTGGTAACCATGGTGATGATAGTGGTAATGATGATAATAGATTAGCTTTGCACAACACCTAGCAGTTTATGAAACATAATCACAAGCATTACAGTCTATCATTTGATCCCGTGAAGAAGGCAAGGCAGGGAGTATTTTTAGCCTCATGTTGCACAAAAATAGTTTAACTTTCAATTGCTTACATGAATTTGTACCAAATTTACTCAGCCACCCCAAATGGCAATGATCAAACAATGTTTTTCTCATTTGGAGTCCAGGAGTTCATTGCTATTTCTCTTATCCAATAGAAAAAAAATCAAATTCACTGAAAATTCACTAGCATCACTCTGGCAGAGTTAGTGTGCATCATACATCCTGTGCTCTAATGCATCTCCCAGCCTCCCTTGCAGTTAAATTGAAGTCACATGACTAGCTCTGGCCAATAGGCTGGGAATGGAAGTGAGATGTCACTCAGACTAAAGTAGCCAATTGTGTTCTCCTAATTGTTTTTTCCCTGATAGAGCAACCATGGACATTGTGTTTTTCAGAAGTTACAGTTCCAAGATGGAGTAGGGTGGCCAATTCATGAGACTAAAGTAGCCAATTGTGTTCTCCTAATTGTTTTTTTCCCTGATAGAGCAACCATGGACACTGTGTTTTTCAGAAATTACAGTTCCAAGATGGAGTAGGGTGGCCAATTCATGCTGGACTTTCAAAGCAAGAAGCAAGTCCTCAAGTGGGTTAATCCAATTGCAAAGTTGGGTCTTATATTTACTCCAGCATAGCCTATCTTATCTTGACTACTATGGTTTTAAATACACTGGCACCTCTCTTTCTTTCTATCTTTCTTTCTTTCTTTCTTTCTTTCTTTCTTTCTTTCTTTCTTTCTTTCTTTCTTTCTTTCATCTATATTTATCTCAAAATGACATATGTCATGTGGATAATATAGAGAAGTGGAAAATATTCCAGAAAATACCATAGAAAACATGCTACTGCTAGTATTATATTCATGAAGACCGGCTGATACCACTTCTCTTTCTTGCTCAAAAGTCTTCAAAGACTCCACTGCTTCAGCAGATAATGTCTGAATCACTAAGCCCAGTGTGTGAGACATTAAGTAATCTACTCATCTTTGTATTTTATTTTCCCCAGCTCTCCTGCCCCAATTTATTTTTCAGCCTCACTGGACCACTTAGGTTCCCTGGGTATGTATACCTGTCTAGAATTATTAACAGACAGTTTCCTCCTTTCCAACTTGATTGTAAGTTCATCGAGAGCAGTGATATGGTAATTACTTGGAAAAAGACAGAAGAGCCAGGCACAGAAAAACTATGCATTGGACTGAATTTCACTGAGTAAAGATCTGTGAGAAAGAACCATCTTGCTTGGGACACTTTTAGAGACTCTGGGCTGTTTTCCTGATTATGGTAATAATATCATTTGATGTCAGATGATTCTCTGACTAGTTTTTTTCAGCCTTAGACAACTTTTATATCTTTACCCCAAATTAAGAAAATCCCAAAGTTTACAGAGAAGTGCCTTATCTCTGTTTAGCAAGAGTTCTGTGCTTTATCTGAGAGGCTGCATATGCTATAGAGAAAAAATAGCGATGTCCACCAAATCAGTAGCACAAGGATTGATTAAAATGATGATGATCTGTTAAACATTACTCTGTGCTACTGCACAGTAGAACCTGAATATTTGCATAGTCATGTATGAGACAAGGAGCTGGTGAAATCCAGGTGATCACCATGGCCAGGGTTCCTGAGTCTTTTCTTCCTCTTCTGTGACAGACATAATGGGTGACAGTCAAGTGTGTCTCATCCTTCCTGGGGCATTCTGGGTAAGGGCTGGGCAGCAGGCAAGAAACTCTATGTGCTATTTACCAGCACAGCTGTTATCACTTCACCCCCCAGCTCCATAAGAAAGCGTATTGGAATCTGATGGAAGAGAAGGATGCTACAAGGGTGACTTTAAAGCTCATCTGATATATAACATAAAAGGCAAGTGACACCCAGAGTTGGGTATTTGGCTACCACACCCACATGGCACCACTCTCAACTGGAAGGAATGGTACTCCATGATGGCGTGGGGAGCCTCTATTTGAAAGGTTTGTCCAAAGGAATGAAAATGTAGCTCATTGGTTTTTGGGTGGCTTGCGGGGATGCTTTCTTCCCGAACTATTTTATGCCTCAGTCTTTTCTACTTCCTGGAGTACTTTCTGTTAAGAACTATGGCCATTTAACCTGTTTCCCTGGTGCCAGCTCACTGCCATGCACAGAGCAGCAAACCTGTACATATTCATCATCTGTGATGACAGGAGAACACAGGAAGGTCAATGTCCTAGAAGGCAGCCTTAATGACTCATTCACTGAACAAATAATGACTCAACGCCTACCACGTGCCAGGCAGAGATATAGGCACTTGGCATACAGCAGCAAGAAAGACAGACAGAGAAGGCCTCTGCCCCAACAAAGCTCATAATCTAAAGGGAGAAGCTAGAAAAGTGAAGACATAAAGAAGACATTTTGGAAATGGGTGAATGCCATGAAGATAATAAAACAGGGTTATGTAACAGAAAATGGTTAGAGAAGGGGACAGGAGGGTTAGTGAAAGTCTTCAGAGATAATATTTGCAAAGTTTCCAACCATGCCATGATTTGGACACAGAGCCTTCTAAGTAGGTGGGAGGAAAGAAAGGGTTTGACATATTTGAGGAAGGCTGGAGTAATGACTATAGGAGACTGAGAAAGGATGAGAGAGGCAGGGGTCTGGTGATGGTTATCCTTATAATTCATCTCACTCTCAGTGCAAAGGAGGGTCCCTTTTGGACATGACAATCAAGGGTTGAACTACATCAGGGTGGGGAACATCTGGCCCACAGGCCGTGTAAGGCCCACAGAATCATTTGGTCTGGCCCTGCCAAGGCTTTAGGGGTAAGTTCATTAAATGTTTGATCAAATAGAGCAGGCTAATTTTTAAGTTGGTAATTTTGTATGGCCTGTGAATGATGTTATAAATATTCAAATGGCCCTTGGCAGAAAAAAGTAAAGAGCATCCTTTTCATTCATCTATTCTTGTTACTGAAGTTTAGGCAATTTTCAAAACAAGCTTTTTTTTCCCCCCTTCTCTCTCAATCATTCTTTTTTTTTCCCTCCTACTAATGACTCAGCACTCAGTCTGTACCAGATATTGTGCTAGACAACAGTGCACAAAAATTAAGTTTCTGCTCTCCTCAGTCTTATAATCTACTGAAGAGAGATAAACAATAAACAAACAAATATACATATATGGGTTAGGAAATGGTAAGCTTTATGAGGGAAACATAGAAGATCATATGGAGATACAAGTATGTGGGTGCATGCTGGCTGTTTTTGAAGGGGATCAGGGAGGATTTATTTGGAGTAACTGGATAGAGGACCGAGAAGGAGAGAACCCTCTGAACATCCAGGAAAAAGCAGTCAAGGAAGTGGGAACTGCAAGTTCAAAGGCCTGTGGCAGGGAGCATGCTTGGTGCACCTGAGGAAGACCAGGTGACTGGACACATGGAGGAGGACTGTGGTGAAGAAGGGAAGCTGTAGTCCAGACCTCATAAAACCTTCGTGGGCCAAGCAAGAAATTAGGATTTTGTTCTAAGAGGAGGAAACATGGGAGAGTTTTGAGGAAAGGTGCTGTAACATTATTCAATTTACACTTAACATGATAATTCTGGGTTCTGGGTAGAGAATAGACTGAGTAGAAACAGGGAGAGAAGTTGCATTGGCTTGGCTGTGGGAGAGGTGGAGTCATCAGATCAAGTCTGAAGAGTTACCAGCAGGGTTTCAACAGAAAGGATGGGGGCTGTGAGATAAAGAAGGGAGTTCGAGAAAACCCCCACGATGTTAGCCTGAGTCTGTCAGGATCTGAACAAGAAGAATTTGATGCATCTGTTAGACCTCCACATGAAAGTGTTCGGCAGGCAGTGAGACACATGGGGCTGGAGTTTGCAGGAGACATGGGGGCAGGAAGTAGGAATTAAGGAGTTTAGAGATTGAATTAAAAGGCATGGGACTGAAGGAGACCTTCTAGAAAATAAGTGTAAAAAAAACAAGAAGAAATCTGTGCAGAGTTCTGAGGCAAGAGACTGAGAAAGGCCAGCCAGTGCCAGAGGAGGAAAATCGAGAGACTTAAGAGAAAAAAGGTTTCAAGAAGAAACATGAGCTGTATTAAAGAAAAGGATTACGGATTTTACTTCTCTCTCCCTCCCCTCCCCCTTCCTCTTTCCCTCTGGCCTTTTAGTTGAGATCCTTCAGGCTACATATTTTCTGGTCCTCTTCATAACATTGAGGATTTTGGGTTTCTTCCCGAGATCCCCCAATGCATGCAAAGGCATAGCAGATAAAGAGACAATCACATCTGAGTACAAAATGCATCCCTTGCTCTCTGTTATTATATTAATACACTGCTGGTACTTTCCTCCCAGCTTTATCCATGGAGAATTGAAAAGGTGTTCCAAGTCAAGGTTTAGCATCACCAAACTGTGCACTCAATCAGCATAAATGTCTCCTTCTAGATGAATCCACTTCAATTATATATTTAATTCAGCCAAGAGCTCCCCAAAGAAGGGTTATTCCATATTCACCAGCAAAAGTATTTCTGATACCCTCAAGGGGGTCATGATTTGCCCAAAATACATGCAACCTTTTTTATGTTAATGCAGAAAAACTTGAAGGTTATTAAGTCCCTGCTCCTGACAGCCCCTGCAGTTACAAATAAGGCAGCTAATGAGAAGAAAAACTGCCCCTACCGCCGTATTCCCAGAGCTCCAGCCATCTTTCCGCAAGAATGCTGTGACAAATGATACTTTTCACCTCCCGACCATGCCCCTCTCCGATTATAGATTTAGATGGATAACATGACTACAGGAGTTAGGCCCCGGAGCACATGATTGCCTCTGGCACCCGCCGTATGCAATTCGGGTGAAATTTTCAAGAGCCAAATGAAATAATTGCAACAGGGTAAGTCTCCGTCTGCAAGTGAATTTATAAAAATTAAAAGGTCTGAGAGGTAATGCTCATGGACCCATTTGTCTCATTTTTCCTCATTAAGATTTAATTGAAATGAACTCTGGGAACTGTAAGAAAAGTTACATTCTTATTTTAGGCTCACAGATAAAAGAAGGTAATTTTTTTAAGCATCTAAACTCTGCTTGGGATCAGCTCCGTGTGCTGTTTTCCCCCCACTATCGACAATAGTGCAAGCACACCAGTGAAACTCAAAATATAAGAAAGGTCATTTAATGTTACCAGAAACAGAGCTGAGTGTTGACATTTCGGGAGCACGGGTATCTATGTTTGAAGACACCATTACAACGGCTCCTGGGCAAACTCTAAAATGTGAACTGGCCGCCTACCATGTAAAACTAATTTAAAGGAACTGGAAAGTCAAAATATTGTCATCTAAAATAATTACCTTCTATAGACAAACTCATTCATTTATCTTCACTTCAATGTATTGTAGGAGAGAGTGCTAATGTGAAACACACTTATGGATGCATGAGAAGATGAGGGAGGGGAAGAGATCAGTGTCCTTATTTGGGTTTTTCTCTGCTGCTAATGTGTACAATGCCATTGAACAGCGTGCAAATGATGTGACAGCGTTGGCTCCCAGGGAGTCCAGCTCCAGGCTGCTACCTTTTCCCATCAGCACTGCCAAACTGGGGGAAAAAACACAACACACAAAAAACCCCAAAAAACTGTTCTTGCCAAGATCACCAAAAACCTCCTCTCTACTCACCCAGGTGCACACTTCTTAAGAATATTTGACATTGTGCCCATGACATTCTTTTCATATAGAAATACACTCTCCTTGGGTTTCTCTCTTAACTATCTCTCTATTGCTGATGGCTTCTCTTTGGTGCCCTCTCAGGGTTCTTCATTTATCTCCCCAAATGTTGGTCTTCTCCCTTTATCCTGCCCCATGTATACTTGCCTCCTTGCTCAAGATCATCCCAGAACAAGCTCATCCATGGTAGTGGTTTAAATAATGTCACCCAAAGAGATTTAAATCCCAACCCTCAGAATTCGTGTATGTAAACTATTTGAAAACAGGGTCTTTGTAGATGTAATTAAGTTAGAGATCTAAAGACGACCCCACACTGAATGGAGGGAGGATCTTAAACCCAATGGCAAATGTTCTTACAAGAAAAGGGGAGGACACAGAGATACACAAGTGGAAAGTAGCCATGTGAGGATGGAGGCAGAGGTGAGTGATGCAGCCACCAGCAAAGGCACACCTGGGACCACCAGATGCTGGAAGAGACAAGAAGCATCATTCCCTAAAATCTGATGAGGAGGCATGGCTTGCTGACTCTTTGGTCACAGATATTTGGGCTCCAGAACTTTGAAAGAATAAATTTCTGTTGGTTTAAGCCTTCAAGTTTGCAGTAATTTATTATAGCAGCTCTAGGAATCTAATACATTCAACTCATAATGAGACCTTAATGGCCACCTTTAACCTAATGACTCTCAATTTCTTAGCTCCAGCCCAGACTGCTTTTCTGAGTTGCAGATGCTCTGAGCCTCATCACCCGTCTGGGATGTTTTCCAGACACCTTCCTCTCAAGGTACACACCTCCATCACATAGGCTCCTACCTGCTCCTTGTGGATTCTGCTGCTGAAGCTAGAGACTGGAGACTCCATCATTACTCAAGAACCCTGCACCCTGTTTACAGAAGCAGCAGCAAGAACCAAGAGCTAAGATCATGGACTCTGGAGCCCGAATGCTTGGCCTTGAATTCTTGCACTTACTCATTGTTTCAACTCAGGCAAGTTTTCTATCTTGTTGCCTCAGTTTCTCACCTGTCATATAGATAATAATAGTACTACTCCCCTCCCCATGTGGGCTTTTCTAGGATTAAATTGATTGCAATCTTTAAAGTGCTTACAACACTGCCCAGCACACAGACAATACTATTTGTTTATTTTAAAATAAATATAATTTGAAAAACATCTGGAATCTTCCTGGTTTTTGACCGAAACTGATGGTCAGCAAGGCTGAATCCTCACCCAGGGAGGGAAACATGGGCATTGGCCAGATGGCTCTGAAGAGTCGCTCTGGGCCCATCTGTTCAGCATTCCAGAAGCCCACATACCATAGTTGAATGTTGGATTCAAATTTAGCCCTGCCTTCCTGCAAGTGGTTGGATAAAAATTCATCCAAGGCTTCTAACCCCAAATCCATTTCCCACACCTGAAATGCTCTTCCTCTTCCCTCTTCTTCCCCATCCTTCCCCTTTTCTCCCCGAGTTGCACTGGGCTTTGATGCAGCCTCTTCCTGACACCCTCCCTCACTGACCCTGTGGGCTGAGTGGGATGATCTCTTTATTAATCCATCTCTTCTATTTGACTGTCAGCTCTTCGAAAGCAGGAATTGTGCTTTATTCCTATCTGGCCTTGAACATTTGGAACGCTGCCTGTATATAATGGAGATGCAGGGAAGTTTTGTGAAATAAATAATCATTTATTTAGCAGCTTCCTCATTCCCCCAGAAAGTGGATGTCAGAGTAGGCCTGAAAAAGGATCTCAGCTTCCAAATTATAGCCCTAAAATCCTCTGTTTTAACAATGAGCTGAAAACCAGTAGGGAACCGCCCTAGTCACTCACTATTTAGATTCCTGCAAAGCACAACATCCTACATTCTACTGACTGATTATATGCGAAGTATACTTCACAAGGAACACAGAAAAGCAGGCCAGGGGCAGCGCTGTGATGCTACCAAGATTTAAGGGCAAGGAGTAGGACTCCCAAAAGATTAAGGACATAGAGTAAGACCCAAACACCTATGCCTGGAAGCATATGAAGAAGACAGAAGCACAGCATTCTATGCAATTAGGAGGTACCAGCATCTCAGGCCTTTATGGGTCCTGGAACCAACTTCATTCATTGTGATCCAGGACTGATGCAGGAATTAACATATGCATACCATTCTCTTAGTATGGCTTTTTCTGCATATCACAGAGCCAATGAGAAAACAATTTCTTTTGTTTTTTTTTTAAAATATATTTTATTGATTTTTTACAGAGAGGAAGGGAGAGAGATAGAGAGTTAGAAACATCGATGAGAGAGAAACATCGATCAGCTGCCTCCTGCACATCTCCTACTGGGGATGTGCCCGCAACCCAGGTACATGCCCTTGACCGGAATCGAACCTGGGACCTTTCAGTCCACAGGCCGACGCTCTATCCACTGAGCCAAACCAGTTTTGGCTGAGAAAACAATTTCTAAGAGCATCTTTTGAGCTCAGTATTTTTCAAAGCTTTTTTTTTTTTTTTAAAGTTTTTTTCTAAATACCCAGTGCATTTTAGGGAGCTCCATGGTTCAGTGTTAATACTTTTGAGCTCAGTATTTTTCAAAGCTTTTTTTTTTTTAAGTTTTTTCTAAATACCCAGTGCATTTTAGGGAGCCCCCTGGTTCAGTGTTAATGACAAATCGTTGGCAAAGGCAAAGTAGGCGTCTCCACAGGAGAGGACCTGTAACTGTATCAGGTGTCTGCTCCTAACAAGACTACCTCCACTGGTCCTTTGGGCAGTTTTCTGAGGAAAGAATATGGAGACAGGAAGGGACTCCCCTCTTTCCTGTAAGGCTCACATGCATCTATCAGGGAAAACCGTAGGTTTAGACTTTAAAATAGAACCAGAGGCCCATCTCCACTGCTAGCACCATGGCCCAGCCCCATCATCTTTTGTCTGGATTTTTGCAACATCTTCCTGACTGCTCTCCCTGTTTCCACCCTTGTCCACCTGCTGACCCTTCTCAACCAGCATCTAGTCTTCCTGCTTAAACTAAGGCGGACCACAGCACTCCTCTGCCGAAGTCCTTCAACGTCACCCCCAGCCAGAAGCCCAGGTTCTCTTAGTGGTCTGCAGTGTCCTTTATGACCTGCCCCAGGGAAGGATTAGAAAAGTTACTCCCTCGGGGCCCAGGGTGATTAAGCTCAGATCTGAAGTGGGAATGCAGCAGACTCGCTGACATAGCAGTCCCTCTCTGTAGCAATCACAAAATATTTTGCTGATGGGCAGCAAAAAAACTAATGGCAGAAGGGCTGAAGCCAACTGAAAATTCAAATGATGCATAAGTCAAACCAGATATCTGGGTGAGTCATCTTGTGTGAGTGAGTCATGCTTTTTACACTTTTCAGTGCTTAACCAATCTGCATCCACAGGGCTTTGGTACCAATTGAGACTTTGGGATTTCTCAAACATGTTGTGTCCTTGGGTGTATACTGATGTTAGAGGCACAGGTCTAGCTTCAGTTTCTTCCTTCCCCATGTACTTACCCACATTTGTGATAACTCTCTAGACCTCACTTTCTTCATCTGTCAGATGGGAGCATAATACTTACTTCAGTATTTTGACCCTATTTATCTTGAGTTCTGCTGGAATATCATTTGACCCTATTTATCTTGAGTTCTGCTGGGATATCATTTTCTGCAGGAAGCCTGCTTGGGCCTCTGACAGAATCAATATCTCCCTCTTCTGCAAGTTCCTTCTCTACTCATAATAAATGATCAATCTGTTAATCATCCCTTCTTATTTGTTTTGCATGTCTGCTTTCTCCTCAAAACTGTGTAGCAAGGAGTATGTCTTATTCATCTTTGTGTTCTCAGCCAGACTGGTAACGTTTGTTGAATGAAAGAGTGAATGAGCTCTCAGGTGCAAATGGAGGGTCCATTTCCCATATGAAAGTTAGGCATGGTTGTGTATTTCCAAGAGATTTTCTTTTTGTACACTGATAAACATTATCGGTGTACTAGAAGAAAAGGAACCACTGTAGTAGGAAGAGAGAATGAAGTCAACAATGAAAAACCATTTCATATTAGTAAGACTGGTGAAAATCCCAATGCCAACTGTTGACAAGGAGGGACTGATGGGAATTCACATGCACTTGGTCGGAGAGTAAATTGAAATAGCCCTTTTGAAAAAATACAGCTTCAGATGCACATGGCATTTTCTAACAATTCTACTCCTGGGGAAATGCCCTTGAGGAATTGTGCACACATAAACAATGAAACATATGCAACAATATTCATAGTAGCAGTTTGTAATAACAGTGGAATTGGAAACTACCTCAAATGTTCATCAATAGCAAAACAGATGTATAAATTGTAGCCTCTTCTTAGAACGCAACTCCTTACAGCAGTTAAAATTAGTAAATGACATATCCATGCATTTGCATAAATAAATTTCATAATCATATTGCTGAGAAAAATGTTGCAAAAGGATGGGTATACCATCTATATGAAGTTTAAAAACAGAAAGTAAAGTCATATATTATTTCTGGATATGAACATCCTATATAATAAAAGGCTAATATGCAAATTGACCGAACGGTAGAACGACCGGTTGCTATGACCAGCACTGACCTCCAGGGGGTAGATGCTCAAAGCAGGAGCAGACCCCTGGTGGTCAATGTGCTCCCACAGGGGGAGCACTGCTCAGCCAGAAGCCAGGCTCATGACTGGTGAGCGCAACGGTGGTGGCAGGAGCCTCTCCCACCACCACGGCAGCACTAAGAATATCTGACTGATATTCCCTGGGGAGTGGGCCTAAACCGTCAGTCAGACATCCCCCAAGGGCTCCCAGAGTACGAGAGTGTACAGCCTGGGCTAAGGGACCCCCCCTCGAGTGCACAAATTTCATGCACCAGGTCTCTAGTATATAAAAGTATCAAAATTTCATAATCATATTGCTGAGAAAAATGTTGCAAAAGGATGGGTATACCATCTATATGAAGTTTAAAAACAGAAAGTAAAGTCATATATTATTTCTGGATATGAACATCCTATATAATAAAAAGCTAAAGCTAATATGCAAATTGACGGAACGGTGGAACGACCGGTTGCTATGACCTGCACTGACCTCCAGGGGGTAGATGCTCAAAGCAGGAGCAGACCCCTGGTGGTCAATGTGCTCCCACAGGGGGAGCACTGCTCAGCCAGAAGCCAGG
>NW_005370024.1:1027812-1028412 GCF_000412655.1 Myotis brandtii | reverse complement strand
GCCTCTGTGGCAGTGCTAAGGATGTCCAACTGACAGCTTAGGCCCGCTCCCCATGGGGAGTGGGCCTAAACCGTCAGTCAGACATCCCCCAAGGGCTCCCAGAGTACGAGAGTGTACAGCCTGGGCTAAGGGACCCCCCCTCGAGTGCACAAATTTCATGCACCAGGTCTCTAGTATATAATAAAGTATCAAATCATGCCAGTAATGGTAGATATCAAATTGTGCATGGTGGGGGATGGGAATAGTAAAATGGAGTTGAGGAGAGGTCTTCTTATTCAACTATAATGTGGTTATTTCACAAATAAAAGACTCTGAGGAGTGGGGTCAATCTTCAGAATATCAATCACTCTCACACATTCACATAGACAAACATCACGTTGAGTCTCTACACATTCTGGAGAACCATGTCAAAGCAGGAACAAGTCTTTTATAGGCACTAGGGAGGCAAAGAGGGATTTCGGGGGGGAGGAGGCAGATTTAATATCCCCAGTAACCTGAAAACATGGTGTGTTTTTTTATATTTGTATAGGATTTATTAGTTTTTAATTAGTATGTTTAATTATATATATTAATATAATTTGATTAATTTTAATTACTTAG
>NW_005370024.1:1008391-1027300 GCF_000412655.1 Myotis brandtii | reverse complement strand
TGGTTGATCTCTCCCCTTACCCCCACCCTCCCCTACCTTCCCTCTGAGGTTTTGTGGTCAGATCAATGCTTCTCTGTCTCTGGATCTGTTTTTGTTCATCAGTTTATGTTGTTCATTATATTCCACAACATGATGTTTTTTTGTTTTTGTTTTGTTTTTTATATTTTTATTGATTTTTTACAAAGAGGAAGGGAGAGGGATAGAGAGTTAGAAACATCGATGAGAGAGAAACATCGACCAGCTGCCCCCTGCACACCTCCTACTGGGGATGTGCCCGCAACCAAGGTACATGCCCTTGACCGGAATCGAACCTGGGACCTTTCAGTCCGCAGGCCAATGCTCTATCCACTGAGCCAAACCGGTTTGGCTATGGTGTTTTTATTATATCTAATTTACAGATGAGGAGACGGAGACACAGAGAGGTGTTTTATTTTTTAACATTGACCCAGACTGCACAGCTCCTGAACCCGAGGGTGTAGGAAGATGTCCTTTCTAACAATTGCCTTAGGTTCAAGTTCGTTCTTGAAAAGTGCCCTGTGCTGATCCTGCCTCAGCTGCTTTTAACAGTAAAGAATCGACATTTATAATGAGCATCTGTCAGGCTCTGTTCTAAGTCCTTTGTGTGAATTAGCACATTTAGTTCTCAAGACAATCTAGGTACCGCTATAGACAACTTCGGAGATATCATGGGTTCAATTCTAGACTATTGAAATAAAGCGAGACATACAACATTTTTGGTTTCCCAGCACTATAAAAGTTATGTTTATACTATACGATAGTCTGTTAAGTATGCAATAGCATTTTGTCTTAAAAACCAATGCACATTCCTTAATTAAAAATGCTTCATTATTATAAAATGCTAGCCATCATCTGAGCCTATTGGAAAAATGGTGATGATAGACTTGATCAACACAGGGTTGCCACAAACCTTTAACTTATGTAAAAACAAACAAACAAACAAACAAACACAAAAAGAAATCAAACTCAATATGCTCAAAGCACAATAACGCAGAGCACAAGAAAATGAGGTATGCCTGAATTATTCCCATTTTATACCTAAGCAAGCTGAGGCCTGAGAGATTACATGATTTGCCCAAGGTCCCCCCACCCCCCCGCGCCCTCCCCTTCCGCTTCCCTAGTAGAGACTCCTAACCATACCCTCAGGCTCCAAGCCACCACTCTGACTGGATCATGACACCATCATAGAAACTGGGATTCAGTCCTCCATGTCTCTCACTCTCCAGTCACATCCAATTAGATGTGTGTTGCTCTTGTTATTATTGTCATTCAATGGCCTGAATGTCTTTGAAATCCATTCCTCCTTTCCATTCCCCTCGGGTGCTGCCTTCTTCAAGGCCTCACCCACCTCCACTATGGAAGCCTCCTGACCTCCTTTCCGGCCTCCAATCTCTGCGAAGGAGTCTCTCTAGACCACTAGCTCCTCAGTGTGACTACACATAGGAAGGACCTGGGAGCCTGACAATGTACCAATGTCTGGGTGCACCACAGAGATTCTGATCAATTGGTTGGGGATAGTCTAAGGATCAGGAGTTTTAATAGCCCTCCCTCCACTGATTATAATATTCAGTGGAGTTAAGAGAAGTGCTGTTCTAAAATAAATGAACAAACAAAATTGAAATAGACTCATAGATATAGAGTATAGACTGATGGTTGCCAGTGTGGGGGGAGGGGCTGGGGAACTGGGTGAAAAGGTGAAGGAATTGAGAAGTACAGATTAGCAGTTACAAAATAGTCATGGGGTTGTAAAATACAGCACAGGAAATATAGTCAATAGTATTGTAATAACTATGTATAGTGCCAGATGGGTACTGGAAATATCAGAACACTTTGGAAAGTATATGTCTGCCTAACCCAGTGGTTCTCAACCTTCCTAATGCCTCGACCCTTTAGTACAGTTCCTCATGTTGTGGCGAACCCCAACCATAGAATTATTTTCATTGCTACTTTATAACTGTAATTTTGCTACTGTTATGAATCGTAATGTAAATATCTGATATGCAGGATGTATTTTCATTGTTACAAATTGAACATAATTAAAGCATAGTGATTAATCACAAAAACAATATGTAATTATATATATGTTTTCCGATGGTCTTAGGCGACCCCTGTGAAAGGATTGTTCGACCCCCAAAGGGGTCGTGACCCACAGGTTGGCGACCCACAGGTTGAGAACCACTGGCCTAACCACTGTGCTGTACACCTGAAACTAATGCAAAACAATATTGAATGTAAATAGTAATTGAAAAATAAAATTTTAAAAATTACTGTAAAAAAATAAATATTGTTCTAAATTCACAAATATTAGTTTATAAGAGGTTGAGGTCCTTCACTATGAAAATAGCTCAGTGATCATGGGCCAGTCCTAATTCCTTAGCATGGCAGATGGAGCTGCCTTGCCAATACTCCAACCTGAATTTCTACATTTTTTAAGATTTTCTACCCAGATCCCTCTGCACATGTGCACATGTGCATTCATGTGTAAACACACACACTCACATACTCACATTACATACAGTCTAACTACACCTAAGTATTTTATACCCTCTGAATACACCATGTTACTTTATGTTTCCTGGTGTCTTAGTCCATGCAGATTGCTGTAATGAAATACCATGGACTGGGTTGTCTTATAAACAACAGAAATTGATTTCACATGGTTCTGGAGGCTGGAAATCCAAGGTCAGGGTGCCAGCTGGCTCTGTCGAGGGCCCTCTTCTGAATTGCATACTGCTGATTTCTTGCTATGTCCTTACATGATGGAAGGGGCTGGGGACTACCTGGGGGCTGGGGCGGGGGGCGGTTTCAGGCACTAATCTCATTCCTGACAGCTCCACCCTCATGATGTAAGTACCTCCTAAAGGCCCCACCTACCAATACATCACCATTGGGGGTTAGGATTTCAACATATGAATTTGTTCAGACCACAGCACCAGGTCTTTGCATATTCTGTTCCCTCTGTCTGAAAGAGCAATTCTCTTCTTTCTTGACTCTCAAGTTTCTGTTTATTTTCAAACACCTGCTTAAATGTTCCTCTACCAAGAAAGCTTTCTTTGATCCTCCAGTTTCCCTCTGAGTTCACAGACCAGTTGGTACATGGTTTTGTTACAACACTCCTGATTCATAATCAATTGCGTAGATTATGGTCTCCTCCTTTACCAAGAAGTGTGTCTAAAACATGGCTTAGAGGCTCTGTGTCATCTGCCAGAAACCACTACCCTCTCCCTATCCTCCCTGCCTAAATCTAATCTCACATAGCTCTCTATCTCACTCCATTCTTTAGCCATTGGCCTTCTTTCTCTTCCTGCCATGGAGCCTTTGTCAGGATTGATCTCTGAGTCTACATGTGCTTGGGCTGCTCCGCCCTAATTAAAACCAACTCATTTTTAAAACTTGGCTCAAGCATCATCTTCTCAGGGATGCCTTCTGATGTTTTTCATAGACTGGTGAGTTTCCTTTATTGTACTCATAAAATTATGTTTCTTTCCAAGGTGGGATTTAGCTAGTTAGAAATTATACACACATTTGTGTATGATTATCTGGTAAAGGCCTCTCCACTCATAACCATATGAGCAGCACTGTAACTGTTTCTGCTCATCCTTATGTTTTAGGGCCTAGCACTGTGCCTGGCACATTGTAGGTATCAGAATGAGTGAATGGCCAGCACATAGTAAGTGCTCAGAATATACTGTTAAGCTTGGTGAGAGCAAACAGCACATCTTCATTTTTATAATCCCCAGGCTTTGGAACATAGTGTGCACTCAATAAGAGATTTTGTGTATCATCAAAGCTAATGACTATTCCGTTGACTTCATCTAATAGTCAGCGTTTTAAGTATATCGAAAGTATTTTTCTCCATCATAAAACCATGGACAATAAAGACTTTTATTCACACAGTCATTGCCAGAGCTAGAAATTGCCTAAAGCCCCTGGGAAATTAATAAGGAAATAATGGTTTTCAGATGGGTGAAAGACCTCTAATAAGAGAAAACCTCAGTGAACATATGTAGTTAAAAGTTGAATCAACTACATGAAAATATCGTTATAAAAAACAAAGTTATAACTTTTATTTAAATGAGGGGGTCTCCTTACCAATTTATAGTTAAACTTAATAACGTGAGCCTACCAAACATTTTTAAGAAGGAAGAAATAACATAAGAACATTACTTAGACTTGAATTTGGGGAAAGGCAGATTCTAGAGTTTTCTGGGAAACTCTGGGTACAGAAAACCTAAGTTAATCTTTATTGAATAGCTTTTTTTAAAAAAATTAAGTCTATGTGCTAATATTATCATATCAGGAGATTATTCCAGAGAGTCATATTAAAAGTGTGCAAACACTTCCCTTCCATTAGGAATTTGCAGAATTTTCATAAGCAGACAAACCTCCCTCAGGATTTCAGGCATTGGCTTGTGTATGTGCCTCTGAACAGTAGAACGTTTTTGTATTAAAAACCTATATGTCACGTTTCAAGAGGCTCTTTGGGTACATGTTCCAAATTATGAAACACAGTGTTATTAAAAACATTTAAAAACAGCCTCTCAGAGATTCTAAAATAGCAAAACAGAAAGACAAGAGGCAGTCACATCACTTTAGATCTGACCTTGGACGCCAAATGGCTCCTCAAGGAGAGACACCCACAGGGTCCCTGAAGTCTCCAAGCCAGAGCAGTTCTTTTGGAGAATTTCCAGATTGTTCCCCTTAGAATCCACAGAAACCCTGACAAGGAGTCCCAATGGGCAGCAAAATAGACCAAACGATGGGCTTGCCCAAGAATTAACTCCCAGCCATGAGTGGGCCCAGGCTCTCTTCTCCTCCATCTTTTTCCTTCCTTCCTGGTCTTCGTCCTTAATAATGATCCTCAAGGCTTTAATTGCCAGATATTCAGAAAAGGAAACCCTTGTGTACTGTTGGTGGAGATGTAAACTGTTACAGTCACAATGGAAAACAGTATGGGGCTTCTCCAAAAAATTAAAAATAGAACTACCATATGAATATATCCAAAGGAAACATAAACACTATATGAAAGAAATATCTGCACCCCCATTACTTACAATAGCACAAGACATGGAAACAACCTAAGTGTTCATGTATGGATAAATGGATAAAATAAATAAATATTCATATATTTATTAATAAATAAATATATTTACTTAGAATATATTATTCATATATTTATTAATAAATAGCCATAAAAAAGGAGAAAATTTTGCCATTTGCGGACCTTGAGGGCATTGTGCTAAGTAAAATAAGTCAAACAGAAAAAGATAAATACTGTGTGATCTCACTTATGTGTGGAATATAAGGAAAAAAGAACACACCAAACTCAAAGAAAAAGAGAATAGATTTCTGGTTACCAGAGGTGGGGGTGAAGAGTGGGGGGAACTAAATAAAGGTAATCAAAAAATACAAACTAAAAAAAAAATACAAACTTCCAGTTATAAGATAAATAAGTACTAGAAATGTACTGTACAACATGATGACTGTAATTGACACTGCTGGATGATACACAGGGGTGGGCAAAAGTAGGTTTAGAATTATGAGAACATGAAAGAGTTTATTTTTATTTTTTTAATATATTTTATTGATTTTTTACAGAGAGGAAGGGAGAGGAGAGAGTTAGAAACATCAATGAGAGAGAAACATCGATCAGCTGCCTCCTGCACACTCCCTACTGGGGATGTGCCCACAACCAAGGTACATGCCCTTGACCGGAATTGAACCTGGGACCCTTGAGTCCGCAGGCTGACGCTCTATCCACTGAGCCAAACCGGTTAGGGCTGATAATTTTTATTTTTATTTTGTTTTATTTTTTAACATGAAAGTTTATTCCTGAATCATTATTTATTAATTATTATATTATTTATTTGTATTATAACTTTAAACCTACTTTTACCCACCCCTGTATGTGAAAGGTATTAAGAGTTCTCATTATAAGGAAAAAAAAATATTTTCTTGATTTTGTATCTGTATGAGATCATGGATGTTAACTGAACTTATTGAGGTAATCATACCAGTATACATGTAAGTCAAATAATTATGCTCTACACCTTAAACTTACATAGTACTATATGTCAACTATAGTTCAATAAAACTAAAAGAATGTTTTTTTTTGAATACAGGGCCATTTAAATATACCATTTACCTAAAATGAATAAAGAAAATTTATCAGGAAGCTCCTTTCCACACATACACACACAATCTGATCAGGCCCACATGGTTTCAAGGAAACTTAATACAGGTAGTTTCATAAGGGAATTCTAAAAAAAAACTCAACACATTTAAAAGGCAAATAATTCAGTGCTATTCAAATTATTCTGACCAAACGAAAAAAAAAAAGAAATGTTTTCAAAATGTTCATGAGGCCAGGATACTAATAAGACACACACTGACAAAGATATCATAAAAAGAGAATTTCAGGATACCTACCAAACAATTGGGATTTGTCCAGAAATGAAGTGATGGTTTGTTATCAAGAAATCTATCCAGATGAAACTACCCAGTGTTGTATTCAAGGAATTGCCCTGCGTCCGATCTCAGCTCTGCCACTTACTTACTGGTTGATCTTGTTCAAGTTACTTAACTCTATGAATGTGAGTTTCCTTAAGTTTGGAGTGAAAATACTAATACCACGAGTTCTAGATTGGGCAAGGTCTAAATGAGTTGATGTATGTAAAGAACTTAAACTACTGCATATCACATAAATTACTGCAAATCACTTGAATATCAATTATACCAAATAAGCATCAATTATTCTTATTAATATGCTTGACCATAATAATAAGAAATGAAAAATAATACCATCTCTTAGACACCAGAAGTACATTGGATAAATTTAATATTGATTTTTTTTACTTTAAAAAGCTCTTAATAAAATAAGAATAGATTGATATTACCTTAACATGAGAATATCATAAGCCATCATCCTCTTAATGAAAAATCTAGAAGCATTCCTATTAAGTCAGGCACAAGATAAGGATATTAATTATCCCCACTATTATTTAACACTTTTCTGATAGTACTAGTCAATATAATTAGACAAAAAAAGAATAAAACATAAAATTGGAAAAGACTTGGTCAATCATCATTATTTGCAAATGATAAAACTTAGCAGGAACACCAAAGAATAAACTAAAAAAAACAAACAAAAAGTCACTTGTTCAAGGTTTTGCAGCTAATAAGTAACCAAGTCAGGTTCCAAACCTAGTTTGCCTGAATCAGAGCCCATACTTCTAACCACTATGCTACGTTTCCCCTTCCTTGAATCCAGAAGGTCTCCTTCACTAAACCGTGGCACCTAGCTTGGTAAAGAATTACTACATTCTTAAAGCAAAAAGACCATGATCTTCTGCCCTGTCCCTTCTTATAAGCCAGAGAGAAAGAGAAATGCATATTACAATAAAAATAAGATACCATTTTTCACCTATAATACTGGAAAATAGAAACATTTGATAACCTTCAGTTGTTGAAAACTGTAGAAAATAATCATTTTATATGTTGCTGGGGAAACCAAAACTTGGTACAACCTCTATATTGAGCAGCTTGATAATATCTACTAAAATTATGTACATATCTTTTTACCTGACAATTTCATTTCCAGGATTGTCTCCTACAAATTTAGCTTTTTAACTGCTCTTGTGCAAAATCAAATGTGAAAACATATTTACATATCATTGATAATAGTAGAAAAATATTAGAAACAACCTAAAGGTCCATCAGTAAATCATTGGTAAAATGTTATGATCTCTAGAGCAAGATTTCCATGATGATCTGTGACACCATGAACTGGAAGGGGGTCACTCCACCCCTGCTTTATTTCACAAAGCTTGGAAAATAGGCAAGAAGAGAAGAGGGACAAATTAGCTGTCTGCTTGGGGAGAGTTCCCATCTTATGCTATGATTAGCATTGGAAAACTTTTAAGATCAGAAGCAATTTGTGTGAAATTCTCATGAGCCCAGAAATATTTACTATCAATTAGGGAATCTCCTAGTTAGAGACCAGAGTAGACCCAGGTATACAGAAGGTGCTCAGTACTTGTTTGTGGATTGAATGGATGTGAATGAGTCCTACAAATGACACCAAGACAAAAAGGAAACTGGAACCCATGCTATGCTACTAACAGGTAGGCAGTCTTGGTCAGTCTCCATCCAGCTGTAGAACCTCTTGGTTTCAGTTTCCTCATTTCTGGCCTAGGATTTATTAGCATTTTATTTGTGGCATTTGTTAATATTTCTATTTTGTATTCCTTTTTTAGAATGATTAAATAGAAGTCTGTAGAAGTCATTATTAATTTCACTTGTTTTAGCGATGAGGAACATTGTTCAAATAAAGTTAATGACATCCCTCCTCTATGCTGAAGACAGGTTGTTTATGAATTGTAAAGAAGAACATTACATCCTTAGAGGGAAGTGCTACAGGTGTTCAGCCTGTGATGTCAAGGGTGGTTAACAGCCTTCATATAAGTGCACTCAAGTGTTCCAAGGCAACACTTGAATTTGGGGTTTTACAAATGGTTTGCTCTTTAAAACTTCCCACTCCTCAAGGAGCACATCTCAGGTTGAGTAGCCTCAAAATGATTGACTCTCTATTCACTGCGGATAGGGAAGAAGATGCAAGATTCCTACTTTCAAAACAGCTACACTCCAGTGACCGGCAGAAGAAGCAGGGAAGTAGAAGGGTAAAGTACGATTATGCAAGAGAATTCAAATGATGAAAATGCTACACGGAAAATAAGACAGGTAATGAGGTATGACAGAAATGACAGGGATTTGGTGAGGTCACTTTACATAGGCTGACTGGGAAAGAACTCTTGCAGTAGGCTATGTATCTTGAGACCTGAATAATAGTGACCAGCCATGCAAAAACCTGGCAGGAATATTTTAGTAATGGAGATGATGATGAAGAAGAAGATGATGAAGATGAAGGAGAATGAGAAGAAGACTAGCCCTCTTCCTATTTCAGGATACATCCCTGCCTATGATCTAAAACGAAATTAAATCTGAACACTCTCTCCTTGCCCCCTTATGCATTTCCTTGATACAATTTTTTAATTAATTAATTAGCTAATTAATTAATTTTACCATTCTAGACTATTAGAAAGGCTATTTCGCAGGAGGATGAACTCTGGGCTTCATCTTGTACTTAACTTTGCAATCGCTCAGCTTTGTGACCCCTTAGACCGCCAATTGTCCACCTACCCATCTCCCTTGAATTTCAGTGTCTTGTTAAGAAACAATTTCTTTCTCTTTCTCCATGTCAGACTGGGAAATTACTTTCTTTAATCCAGGCCCCATTTGTAGTTTTTAAGGCTAAGAATTATAGAAGCATCTGTGGCTGTGATATTGTTTTCAGTTAGAACTGCTCTGTTAAAATACTGTTTTTGCTTATATATAATTTCTTTTAATGTTCTGATAGTCATTCCCCCTGGCTTGACTTTTAGAAACCATGGTTTTCTAGATGCTGGTATATCTGTATATTATGGTTATTTCACTTCTTTAAGGGTTAACTGCTTTACTTCCCTTATCACGTTGTCATACATACTACTTTTCCATCTCCAAATGCAATTAAAAGTGCCCTTCGGGTGTTCCAAGTCTCAATCCTTCTGTGTGTGGAGCGTTCACGTGGCTTGGAAGGCCTTTCTCTGCCTCTGCTGGGATGAAGCCTTTCTTTGAGGAGGAGGCGAAGGGGTAGAGTCAGATGAGGTTGTTTCAGAGTCTAAATGCCTCACCTTTGAATCGTCCTCTCTCCTGCTTGGGTCCACACCAAGCAACCAGCTCTCACCAACCATGGAGTGTGGAGCAGCCTTGGGAACCAGCCAAACCTGAGCTTCACTTAAGGAAGCTCTGGTGGCCCAGACTAGCTTTGTGACCTTAGGCATTGACAAATTTGTATCTGTCAAATGGGCATGATAATACCTATCTCATCCTTTTATTGTGAACATAAAGAATTTCTTCAATACCTAGTGGGATTATGATGCTAATTATGATCCTTATGGTCTTTGGACAGGCTGGAGCTTATCTCTGAATGAGATTCATGTCATAGTGCCCTATGCCACGGCTCATCACTCTCCCTGTGACATGTGCTTCTCCAGCCCCTGACTAGTGGCCTTTCACCATGCGAGTTTGAAAGCACTTGAACTGTTCTTCAGTTTCATCAGTAGGATGAGTCCACTGGATGACTTGGATGAACTTGAGTATCCCTGGCAATGGCAAATTGTAGTATAGTTTTAAAGTTCTTGCTCTCAATTCCTGGACTCATACCAGACTAGTAACCAACAGTTTGCAAACCCTCAGTGAACCATGCATGATACCTTGAGGGTCTCTAACATGCAGGTACTGTGAAATGCACAGGGGATTTGCTGGTATGGTTCCTGCCACCCTCCCCACCCAAACTTCAATGTTTAACTAGGGTTTGTTGCTGATCTGTCTGAATGTGTGAATGGGGGATGGTCTGCTCATATCCCAGCCCATTCTGATGCCCAATAACTACGGTTCATCTCAATCTCTGAACAGGGATTCCTGTTTCCTTCTCAGGCTTAATATTTAGGTGGGAAAAGGGTTTGCATTATAATCTCTGCTCATTCTTAAGACCAAGGAAAATATCCTGGCTGGGAGTCAAAACCTTACAAAAATAAAAAACAAACACATCTCGACAGGGTTCCAAATGCTGACTCCAGCCACGCTCCTTCTCCTAGAGGCCACTTCATGTCATACTGTTGGGTAGGAAGCATTTTCCAAAGCTAATTGCCCAGTTCTTCAAGGCACCGGACTCTACTCCTTTGCTATCAGTGAAAGCTACATGCAGGGTCCAATGTTCTTTAAAGTACAACAATAACAACAACAAAATTCTTCCCTCACTTGGGAAATTAAAGGCACAGGATCAAAAAACATTATTGGGAAAACTAAATGCTTTCAAGCCCAATATTGTTATTGTTAAGTTTGAAGAATTAGACTTAACAATAACAACAGAAAGCTTATAGATAATATTGAAAACACTCAGTGATCATGATTCTACATTTGAAATAACATTTATATTGGGAAAGGATGCCAAATATATGCACATGTCCCAGACTCATCGCTGTTACCCTCCTTGGCAGATATCATTAATCATTGACTTCTCTTTTTTTCTGATCTATCATATGACTTCAGAATCTCAGTGAAGAATTCAAGGCCATGACCAATGCATAGGAGATGACAAATGAGATGAGACTGACTTGTCTTCCTGGTGTTGTAATTTAGACTTAAACGTGCTCCTCACATGCATTATCACTCTAACCTGGGCTTGTGATGCACTTACCACAATTCACAATGTGCATAATCATTCACACAGGAGAAAACTGGGGCCCCAAGAAATTAAGGTAATTGATCAAAATTACATAAGAAGTTGCCGAAGTGAGAGTTGAACACTGATCTGCTCTCAGCACAGGAGGGGACTAATATTTAGTAAGCTCCTTCTGCAGGCCAGGTTCTTATAAATTTTAACTCCTCTGGTCTTATAAATTGTGCCAATCTGTGGAACATTAATTTTCCCAATTTTCAGATAAGTGAAGGGGCGTTGAGAGAAAGGAAAAAGCTCACTCAAGGCCCCTATAGGCTGTAAGGGGGTTTGGGTTTGAACCCACATTTCTCTGAATCTACAGTACCTTATTTTCTTTAACATCTGGCCTCACAGCTCAGTCTTCTGCTTGCAGATAATACCACCTGGAGCAGGACATGGCAAAGGTGCTTAGAGGAATGGGATTAATGGCAGCAGCAAGCTGAACATTGCTTCAGTGCTCAACATTTAGAGGAAAGATTAAGTAAACACAGTCCCAGAACCACACCAGAATGTTTTGCAGCTATTATAAATGGTTAATAGGATGACTATGTAGAAGCATGCAAAAGTATTTATCAAATAATATTAAAAAATGTATATGTACTGATTACATTTATGCAAATACTATGCATATGCATGAATAAAGAGTAAGGGGAAACACACACAAATGTCTTTTGCTGGGATAGAGGATAAGATGTTTTAAAGTTGCATTAAGCATAATGCATAAAACAGTTTGTCTATCCCAACATCAAGAAAATTTGGCCAAAGGAAATAGACAAAAATAATTACCCATTAAGAAATTTATAGTTTTATTGCATTTTGTTTTGGTTTTGTTCAAAATATGGTCTTCCGTTTACCAAACTCCATCCACCAGGCATTCGTTCAAGCGCTGTTTACTGGTGCTTATTGTGATGTAGACCTTGTGAGGCTCTAGAAATATAAGGTAATTGATCTGTCTTCAGGCTTCTCTGAGTCAAATACAGGAGACAGACAATTATAATACAGGACCTACCAAGAGCTAAGCATAGAACCAGGAACACTGAGGGTGGGAAGAGATCAACCAAAGAACTTGTATGCATATATGCATAACCCATGGACACAGACAATAGGGTAGTGAAGACTTGGGGCAGGGGGTAGGCGTGGGATAGAAGGGGTCAATGGGGAGAAAAGGGAAGCATATGTAATACTTTCAACACTAAAGCTTTTTTAAAAAAAGAAAGAAATGAGGACAGAAAGGCAAACAGATGTGGAACCAGGGTGCAAGGGCTGGGGAAGTAGTGTTATGTGGGCCCAGGAAGAGAGAAGAGAGCCAGATGTCATGTTGCTCTAGTGGTTCCAGTACAAAGAACAATGCTAGGTACATAGCAGATGCTCAATAAAATAGTACAACAAACACTAACTGGGCACTTTATGTCCCTAGACTCTGTGCTAAGTCCTTTACATGAATCGTCTCACTCCATCCTCATGCTAAGCCCTACAAGGTGCAGATGTAACTTTTGGAAAAGTAGATTAAGGACACAATGGTAGATGCTGTCTCTCCCATCAAGGCAAGAAAGACATGATCCAATTCCTATCAACATCTCCATTCTACATTCCTACTAGAAAGGCAGCAGAGTTTTGCTATGAAGCACCTAGATTCTAGATCAGACTGCCCAAGTTCAAGTCTCTGTTCTGCCACTTGGTGATTGATGTAAAGCTGGGCAACTGACTTCAATTACTCCCACGCTCTGCACCTGGCTCTCTTACGGGGACAGTGCTAGTGCACGGGGGCCATTGTGAAGACTAGTTAAGCTAGGACATGTACCTCCAGCACAGCACAGCATGCAGCAAGCTCTGCATTAAATGGTGGTCTTTGAAACACTTCTGTATATTGCCCTGCCCATAAATAGTTTCCTTGTATCATTGTCAGGAGAAGGGCTAGTGCCCTTCTTACCCCTCTGCAGGTATCGTCTCCTCAGCCTTCCTAAGCTAGAATCAGGGAACTGCAGGAACTGGGCACCAGCTGGGCTTTATTGACCCCAGGGCGAAGGTCACCATTTTACTGATGACAGTAAGAGAAGCTGGAGGGAGAGAGAAAATTTAGCATGTATTCATCTGTGTTAAATGCAGCTAAAAGATATAATAAAGAATCAAGAATCTAAGATCTCACCAGAGGGTTAGCGACCAAGTCTAGGATAGACGCCAAAGTCCCAGATTCCTCTGTGGGGTCAGCTAAGGACACACCATGTGGAACTTCTTTATCTGCCTGAGGAAAGGCATCTTCAGATGGTTGAAACCTAACCTCTCAGGGTCCCTGACAAGATGACATGCCCAGCAGTGCCGAGCAGCCCTCTGAATTCCTGCAGAGAGAATGCCACAGACCCTCACTTCCCAGGCCTTGCTATCCACTCTACTGTGCCAGCTTCCCCACGGGGGGCCAGGTCTGAATGCAGAGCCTGAAGCTTTCAGAGAACATAGCCCCAGCTAACCTGGCTGGGAGCACTCACTTGTCGACCCATCCCACCTGGGCAGATTCTGGTTTCCCTCTGAGAACAACCTGGTTTGAATCTGTCAGAACAGCTAGGGCAGTGGTCGGCAAACTCATTAGTCAACAGAGCCAAATATCAACAGTACAATGATTGAAATTTCTTTTGAGAGCCAAATTTTTTAAACTTAAACTATATAGGCAGGTACATTGTTATTAACTTAATTAGGGTACTCCTAAGGCTTAGGAAGAGCCACACTCAAGGGGCCAAAGAGCCGCATGTGGCTTGAGAGCCGCAGTTTGCCGACCACGGAGCTAGGGTATTGAAGTGAGGTGGGGTGGGAGGAGGGGTGGCACAAAGCTGACTGGCTCTTGCCATGCTTGGATTTGGCTCTGGGACATCTAGGCTGGATACTAAGGGTGTCCTTTCCCTCTACCCAGGAGGAGGACCCTGCCATCCTCATATTTAACCAGAGGCTCCTAGCCCAGTAACCTGGCCAGCCAGTTGCTCCAAGACCTGACCCCAAACTAACTCTCTCCTGCCTGTCTTGGCTTCTCACTTCATGTCCCAGCATCATCAAACTGCTTGGAATTCTGCCCCTGAGTCCATGCTCCTTCTTTTCCTTCAGATGGACATGCCCTCCCTGCCCTTTCCTCTGCTTTCCCTTTATTCATTCTTTTACACTCAATTCAGGCATCATCTCCTTCAGGAGGCTTTCTCCGATTCTTCTGGGATGTCTCTGTTTTGTACTTCCATAACTCCATCTGGAAACTTCTATCATGGCATTTACCATGTTGTACATAATGTTCTCTGTTTATGGGCCTGACCCTCATGGGAGTGAGTTTTCTGATGGCCGGGGCCATGGCCTTTGAGTTTTAAGCATCTAACAAGCACCTGGCACATGGCAATGAGTGCATGACTTGAAAGCATTTGTCCAAATCACTCTTAATTGGAAGAAGAGAAAGTCTGGCCAAAGCATGCCAGCATTTCAACACACACAAAAAATGATCGTGAATACAAAACAAAATTCCCCAACCTGCGGAGCACTTAAGGATAGAGAAATGAAAGCATAAGATTTAGGATGCAATGGGTGCCCTGGAGATACACACGATAATAAAGGAACTCAGCAACTCAGAGGCAAAGGACAGGGGACCGTGGCCACCACCTTCTGATTGACTCTAGAGGACAATGTTTGCTTTATGAAGGAAACCAAATCCCTTGCCTACCATGTGACAAGTGCAATTCCACTAAAAACTGGTGTGATAAATGCTGCCCTGTTAGACCAAATATGGAGGCTGTAAGTATTATGTAGGTAGTGAACGTTTCCCTAACACTTAATTTTTAAAAATAAAAACTGACTTTACATCTAAACCAGAAAAATCTGTCACTATGTCACACAGAAGCTCCCTGGGAAGACTTAGAAATGCATGTCTATGTTACAGCGCAGGTTGGAATTTCTTCAGGGGCTCTCTCTGGAGGGCACACAAAGTCTCTTCAGGATGACCGGCTCCTGGGTGGAGAGGCAGAAGCCGTGAACTCCATAAGAGCACATTAGAAACTTGAGACGACCAAAAGGGACATACTACCAAAGCATCTGATGACAAACATTGCTTGCCTTTGAATAATTCATTCCGAGAGTGAAACAAATGTACAGAGGAAGCTCAATCCTGACAAAGGCTAGGTTTCATGCTTGCTAATTAATTTCCTTCCTCTGTTCACACACATGCACGTACACATGCACACACACACACACACACATACACACACATTATACTGTAATACCGCATTCTAACTCCTTGATTCAAGAGATATATAAACCTGTAAAAAGACTTTTCCAACTCACCAGGAGATATAATCATCACATTGGTCTTACCCTGAGGTAGTTGAGGGTGAAATTTGTTAGCCCCATCCTGGTGATGTTTTTGGACAGCTGATCCAGGACCTGAGGATCTTGTGCCTAAACAGGAAAAAAAAGTCATACATTTTATCCCTGCAAGATGGTCTCAAGAAAGTCTCAGGCCCCAACCGGTTTGGCTTAGTGGATAGAGCGTCCGCCTGCGGACTGAAGGGTCCCAGGTTCGATTCCGGTCAAGGCCATGTACCTCGGTTGCGGGCACATCCCCAATGGGAGGTGTGCAGAAGGCAGCTGATCAATATTTCTCTCTCATCGATGTTTCTAACTCTCTATCCCTCTCCCTTCCTCGCTGTTAAAAAAAATCAATAAAATATATTTTTTTAAAAAAGAAAGTCTCAGACTGCACTACAGCTGCTAAGAAATGCAATCTTGACACTGTTGGTTTTCCTTAGAGGGCCAGTTTGCTGGAGATAATTTAATTTACATTTCAAGACACATGTATATAATGCTCAAGGAGACTTGTGGGTCAATGGTGCGAGACCTGAGGTCAGGGAGAGCCAAACCGAGTCAGATGTGCTTTCACATCTGGGGAGAAACAACTTCACTTGCTCTATGAGAGGCCCTGTGTCTTCAGGAGAAGGGATGTGAAGACCTGCCAGGACACCTCTAGGTCCTTTCTGGTTATGTGGCTGGTATTTATTGAACCTCCCGTGTGCCAGGAAGAGCTGGTTCTATATAGAGATGCATCAGGTAGTCGTGCTCTACATCAAGGAACTTACATTGTAGTCAGACAATAAGAGAATAATAAATAAAGGGAAAGATGTGGTTGCTGCTGCTACCAGCCAATTGTCATATTTGCAGAGGACCTTCATGTGCCAGGCACTGTTCCATGTTCTTTAGATGCACTGACTCTTAGTCCTCAAACCAATCCTCTGAGGTAGACTCTATTTCTGTACTGATTTTATAGATGAGGGATTGGAAGCACAGAGGTGTCATGTAACTTGCCCAAGGTCACACAGGAGCAGGGATACAAACCTATGTAATCTCATTCCAGGGCCCAGGTTCCCGACTCTATTTTGAGAATAATAAGAGTGGCTACTCAGACTGCTTCAAGGAGATGTGAAGTGGGCTTTGAAAATTGAGAAAACTTGGGTCATGAGAGGCTGAAGCAGTGGAGAAGGGGAGTGGGAGTGTGGGGGTGGTCACAGAAGAAAGCTTAAGGGCAGAGACCTGGTTAATCAGTCAGGAGGAGAGGGTTGAGGACCAGAGCCTTCAGGGATGGCCTGGAGGGATAGTTAGGAGACAGTTGGCTTATCAGCCAAGGTTTGGGAGTCAGAGACAGCGGAGTTGAAATCTTGATTTTACCACTTTCAGTCTAAAAATCATTGGGCAACTGATTGAACTTCTCTGAGCCTCAGTTTCTTCACTTGTAAAACAGGAATAATGAATGATAACTCACCTCTCTAAGTTACTTGGGGAGTTAATTATCATGCTTATGCAATGCTCATCACAAAGCCTGGCGTAGAACACACCCAACAAGTGCCAGCTACTGTTAACATATTCTCTTTTGATTATCGTGGGTCTTAAAAATCAGGCTCAATAAGCGATTTTGCTCCCAAGCTTTTTCATGGGAAATGCTGTATCATGTATGAAAGAGGAGGGACTTAATTAAGTCAATGCCTTTTGACTCTTTTAGGGACTGTACCTGACTAGCTCCCATCAAGTTTTCCCTTTAAAACATGTCTCTAGATTGGCATCAAATCCACCCTTGCACTTAGTTGGTGTTCAATAAATTTGATGTGATTTATGTCCAATGGAAACCAAGAGAACCCCAAATATCCCAGCTCATTCCAACACTGGTTAAAAAGGGCCAGTTCCTGTGGACAGAGAGTTGAGGTCCATGTGCTCCGTGTCTTCTCAGATGGTTCTAATCAAAACTGGAAACTGTTTTTCTTACTTCTTGTTTTATTTCTTCCCCTGATTATAAATAACAGGTTTATTAGCCCAGGCAGAGCATTACTGAATAATGACTGAACTGAATTAAAGAAAAGTACAAACTGTTTATTGAGGTAACCTCAATTTAAGAGTTTAAAATAATAAAGTTTCAAAAGAAAAAAAGGCTCAGAATTCACCACACTCAAAACAAAGGAGGAGAAAAAGGGCCTATGGATTAAAATGGTTGAGGGAGAAACTCAACATTTAGAGTTCATTCCGTAAAGTGTGAAGACTGCCGGAGTTCTTTCACAGAGAAACTGTACTTCTGAGTGAAACGAGGGGTAATAGGGAAGAAAGTGGAAGAGAGAGGAAAGTACTTACATGCATGGCGAGAATACTTCTTGGGACCAGCTCTCTGTACTGTCTAATGGTAAAGTGCCACGTTTTTATTCTCATGAGATCATCGAAGGTGAACTCCAGGATCAGTCTGCCTTCTGTACACACCTGGATGTGACAAATGACACATTCATTGGTTATGCACTTTGAGAACGCCATATTTTTGTTTTTGTTTTGGAGAATGAGTGATTTTTATTTCCATAAAATTACATCCCTGGGTTTCCAAAGCGCCATTTCCCTTAATCCAATCCTAGAAGAAGTGTAATTGGGATTTTGGGAGAGCTAAAAGCAAGGCCAGTGTCCAGAGTTTTGGTTCCATCTTGCAGCTGGGTCCAGTTTAACATCAGGCTAGTGGCAGGCCATTACCCCATTGTGTGTGGGTGAATGCCAGGAAGAAGGGGCATGAGAGCCCCACAAGCCAGGAGTCAACCAAGAGCCAAGAGAGTGAACTCCTTTGTTCAGGGAATTACGTATCCAGAATCTTCCCATGCTTGCAGTGGCCAAGCCCATTTTGGCCAATGACCTGTTCCCAGGTGTGACTGATAAAAAGCACCTTTACTAGTTCCTGCACCTTTTCTGGGAATGGGTAGTCTATCTCCCACATGTCCAGTCCCTTCCCCAGCGATCTGCTGGGAAGGAATGCATGGCTCCCCGGGGAGTGTAAAGCTGTAGCTTCCTGGCAAAGCTGCCCAAATGACATGCCCATAATATTTGGCCTTCCCTTTGCTCCTTTCCTGTTATTAATAACTAGGTTAATTATAACAGTATTTCTCTCCCTCCCTTTCTCTCTTCCTTTCTTTCTTCCTTTCTCTTTCTCTCTTTCTCCTTTTCTTCCTTCCTTCCTTCCTTCCTTCCTTCCTTTCTTTCTTTCTTTCTTTCTTTCTTTCTTTCTTTCTTTCTTTCTTTCTTTCTTTCTTTCTTTCTTT
>NW_005370024.1:973677-1008045 GCF_000412655.1 Myotis brandtii | reverse complement strand
TTCCTTCCTTCCTTCCTTCCTTCCCCTTTTTTTGCTAGCAGTTTCATCTCTTTTCTTTCCTGTTACAGAGTGCAGGAAGATATGTTAGCAGACCATATCTATCCCCTTGACTCTGACATAATAACCTGCATTTCCTAGCATATACCACCTTCCTGTACTGAAAGAGAATGCCATATTTTTGCCACTCACATGTCAGCTACTCAACATGGTCCCCTTGACTATCCTTGGGTGGCTCTGGATCTTGACAAAATGGGACACTAGTGGCTTATCCATGGCACACTGAGGCAGGTACAAGCCAGTTAGTGGGTTCAAAGGGGAGTGTAGCTGCTTACCTGCCATGGTCTATTAATGACCGTATTAGCTGCGACTGAAACCCTGTGAGGCTCCATTTCCTCACTTGTAAATAATGGGCACAAAACCCATCTTACAGCAAGATTATGTCCAAAACCCATGGCACAGAATATGGACCCCACAAAGCAGTATCCTCCTACCAACCTTTCCCCCCCTCTTTCATGATCCTTTGACAATAGGAGCTTGAGCTGTTGTTCTAATTTTACTTAATCCTACTTTGGGAGAAAGTATCTAATAAAATTATTTATGCTGAAGTGTGGGATACTATAAGATTACCAAACCAGAGGTTCTCATTTCCAAAGAGAAATCCCAGAGAGCAATGCTTAACCCAAGGGTGTGGGTATCAGTTTCTGACATGGAAGTTAGAGGCATATTTAGAGTCCATTCCTTAAATCACATCATATCAGCAATGACCAATTCTGCTTGCATAAAGGGCCAGCCTTTGGGAGGGGGGTGGTGGTGGCGGCAAATTTATCTTTCTAAGAAAACTATGTCATTAATAAGAAAATACTTATTGGCGCTCTCTTCCTTGATAGACTGATTAATGATAGGGGAGCTTTTCAATCTTCTTTTGATATTCAAATCATTTTTCCCATGTAGTCATTATTTTATTTGCCTTTCTTTTCACTGCTAATGACTTATAAATGGAAGAAAATACTAGGCACTCCCACAACCACCGAGCCTATTTTGACTATAGGATAGGCAGTGGCAGTCACACACTGGTCCAGCTTAAATCATTACAACTCATTATTCAGCCCATGCTGGCCTCAGGGTAGCAGTACAACATACTGGATGGAGGTTTTGGCATCAGAAAGTACTAGATTCAAATCCTGACTCTACTTTTCACTCATTTTGAAACTTTGGGGACATCAGATTTCCTAAATTCTAGTTTTCTCATCTGTAAAATGAGGATAAAAACATCATCAGGCAGGGTTGTTGGAAAGATATATTAAAGGGAATTTTGTATGTAGATTGCCTAGGATTGCAGCAAGCACATACTAGGCTATAAACAACAGCTCTAATGATAAAAGAAATGCAATTGAAGAACACAGAATCATAGACCAGTAGAGCTATCTGAGACCTAGTGGTTCAGGAGAGCTATCTCGGGGGCTCTGCTTAGAAGACGTTGGCCTCCACCTGGACTCTGAGATCCCTTCCCATCTTCTAGATTCAACCAGATCAGCTTCAGTTTTATTTGTTTTCATGCATTGAGCTTCTGATCAAACTTTTTTGAAGAAAGGTTTCCTATGCTAAAAACAAACACATAAAACTTTGGAAATCACTGTGCAACACAAGTTATTGGGAAAGAAACAACCACCACCACACACATAAAAACAATAAGCTCAATAGGGAATGTGATCATTTCTAAAACTATAGTCTATGAATGTATTTAACAATTTATATCGACCTTTTATGCAATATTAACACACTCATTTTTCCCTCTGGGAACTTAATACAAAAAAGCCACCATATTGAGTTCCAATTATGTCCTAGGCACTGGGTTTGGTGCTTTCGGTCGACTCTAATGTAAGGTAGTATTTTCTTTAAGCAAGTTGTAAAGACCAGTACAGGAGAATTAGCAATGTGTGTTGATAGGGCACTACTTAAGACAGATGCTATGAATGCCTGCCATTTTCATTTTATCAAAGGTCTCAGAAGCACTGTAAGATAATTATTGGTAATCTGGGTGAAGACCCCTAACTCAAATCCAATTAGCAGAATCTGTGGGTAATTTCAGGCATTTGGGCCCCTTGCCCCCACATTCCTCAGTTGAGTGGTCTTCAGAGCCTTGTTTCTGATCTTAGCTATGACAGTGGAGCCCCTGGAAATGGGAAAGACTTTAGTGTCCCCAAACCACTCCCTAGAGCATCTCAGCTTTGGAATTAATTTACCAAGGGTTTCCAAAGAGTTACACGGAGATTAAGCCACACCATCCCCCTGGGTTTAGCATGACGGAAGCTACCTGCGGTGAAGGCTTTCACAAAAGGGAGGGGACCGTCACCAGCAAGTGACAGGGAAATACCTTGGCGATACAGAACGGAAATATTAGGATGCTATAATCCTGTTTTGGTTTCCTTTAAGAAAGAGGATTATTGGGAGTTTAAACAAATATTAGCCCAGTTAAATGTCATGCTTCTAAATGATCTAATCTATTTATTTTGTGCTTAGGAACCACAAACCCAGATTAGAAGGAGGTTCTGGTTTACCGGTATTGGAATAGAATATAATGGGAAGACCTGGATGTGGTCCTTCCGATGAATGACTGGATTGGAGATCTGGAAGGCCAAGTTAAATTGTGTCCTTTGTTTTCTGTGAGATCACACACCACACTGGTTGAGGACACTTCTTGCAGTCAAACTGTCATGGGGGCTACAAAAGGGAAAGTTGCAAGTAGCCTTGGGCTCCTCCTTTCTCAGCCAAAACCAAGGAGTCATTTCACCCAGGGCAGATCATATGCGAGAGCATAGTCCTTAGAATCAAATCTGAGTTGACTGTGTGGGGTGTTTTTCTAAATGAAAGACTGTAGGAGAGTTTGGTCACTGCTGGTCTTCCCCAGGTAATTACACCCACAGCCTCCTCCCAAATCCTATGAAACCTCTCCGCCTCTTGCCCCCATCTTGGAAGTTAAAGAAAATTGAAATGTTTGTGATTTATTTAATAAGCAACAATCATCAAATGGAATGGAGGCACATTCAATATATATATTGTTTGGAAATGGTAAAAAATGGGCATAGCTTATACTGGAGAATGAATGTTTTCTACTTTCAGAAAAATTCTCTGCATTCCTCTTAATCAATACAATTAATGTAGCTTTTATCTAAAGTTACCATTTTTAAAAAAAAAAACTGCCTTTCACTTGGCATCCAAAATCAAAAGGGTCCCCAATTAAGAAAACATTTTCTGTTATGCCGAATTCATGTTACCGTACTATGAGCTCTGACATTTTGTTTCTGTGGTAACCAAAATCAGCTGATTAGTTGGCATGGCAACCGAAAAGATGTAATCCCAGCAGACACACTCTAATCAATGCCCCCAGCACAGATGGTCTCCGGAGGATCAACAAAAAAGAGGCTGGCAGGCATTCAGCATGTCACGTGCTAGCTTGAGACTAGGCCAGGGATGAGAGAACTAAAAAAGAACATTTCTCAAACTAACTGGTAGCTTTTTAACCCTTTTCTTTCTCTGATTAATTGTGAAACAATACGGACCATGTAGTTACATATATAATACAATACTCATAGAGCTTTTATGAAATAAAATGTGCTTTTTAAATATGTATTTATTTAATTGTCTTGGTCTTTATGCCTGGAACAGTATGCATGGAATAGTGTTATGATAATAATTATTTTAGTTAGTAGATTACTAGCTTATTATAAAAGGACACAACTCAGGAACAGCCAGATGGAAGAGATGCATAGGGCAAAGTATGTGGGAAGGGATAAGGAGATTCCATACCCTGAGAGCTCCACTCTCCCCCAAAACCTATGGGTTTGCCAACCAGGAAGTACTGATTAGTGCTTTTAGATTAACAGTTGTATAAAGCTCATTGTACTTTACTTGGAGACACTGTTTGTGTAAATGCATATATATGCATATATTAGAGCAATATGGTTATTATCTGTAATAATTTGGTTATTCAGAATAAGAGTACAAGGTTCAAATCCTGGATTAGCACATGGTATAATGTGGCTCAGGGTAGAATGATGAGCTAATGGTCAAAGACAAGAATGAGTATTCAGATAGGTACACTTCCACGATACCTGGCTATAGTGGCAAACAATTTCATCATAAATAATTGAGACCAAAAAATAAATAAATCTATGTTTATAGAAGTGATAAAGGTGTTTATGGCTGTAATTATTGTTCTAATTTGTAAAACCTAAAAGTCACCCAACACATACCCCAGAGAGGGCTCATCTCAGCACCTGCCAGTATTGCACCCTTACATATAATTTGAGGGTCTTTGATTGTGAAAACCTTGGTGATTGCTCTTCTGATATTAAGCCTTGTTTTCTGTTTGATTTGAAATTGAATACAGAAAAGAAAGGCTTCCTAATGTGTTTTAAAATTCTAATTACATATTTATCCATAATCTATAATGTTGCGAGGCTCAGGAAATTGCAAAATGTGTACTATGCTCCTGAGGAATATTAAGTATTACTGTTGATTAGGACTGTGGCAGATTTTTGATTCACCAGTTGACCAAATTTTCATAAAAGCAACTCAGAACCACTGGCTCAAATGCTACTTGGGGAATTAGAGTTTATTGATAGTCTAAATTAGAACAATGTGCTAAGTTATGCCATGTACTAACTAATAGCCAGTTCCCCCCCAAAAAACAAAGCATCAGCTTCCAAACTATTTCTCTTTGTGACACTGGAAGTTCATTAACCCACTGTTTTATACTAAGTAGCCTGATTATTTTCTTACACGGAGATGAGTTATTTTTAATTAACATAAGAACAAAAGAAAAATGGGAAAGGTTCTTTGGGTTGTATAATAATCACTAAAGAGAAAAAAAAGAGAACCCTTCAAATTTTCTAAAAATAAATGTGCATAATTAGAATCTGGACTAAGTCCACATAGCTAAGCTACATTTCCCAGAAAGTAATATTTCTCATCGCAGTATGGAAATATTCATTACAAGATTTGGCAGATGGTCTTGCCATGGAGGAGAGTCAAATGGGTGATCTGAAGAATTGAAGATAGCCCGGCCTGTCTGACTCAGTAGGTTGAGCATCATCCCATGGAACAGGAAGTCACTGGTTTGATTCCTACTCAGCGTACATGCCTGGGTGGTGGGCTTAATCTCCAGCAGGGAGTATACCAGAGGCAGCCAAATAATGATTCTTTCTTATTGATTTTTCTTTCTCTCTCTTCCTCTCCCTTCCCCTCTCTGAAATCAATAAAAACATATTTTAAAAAATTTAAAAAATAAAGAATTGAAGCTTTAGGCTGGGAGAGCTGGGTCTAGGAGAATGCGCAGGTCTTCCTAGGGGGCGCCTTGGATGCCTGGACAACCACTCAGCCAACTGAGAGGGGAGCATTCCTGAATGAGGAAGAAAGCAATAGAGAAAACCCTAGTTTCTTCATTAGAATAATAATAATAAAAAAACCCCACTTTATCAATTCACCAGGAGAATGGGACTCTTTATTTATTTAATTTCAAACAGCCCTGAATAAATAGCACTACATCTTCAGAGCAACTGACTATTGTCATTTATAGAAAAGTTTTGGCCTGAGAAAGAAAGAAATCGAGGAAATATACAAAAAGATGCCTGCAAGATACATTTTTCTACCAATGGCCACAGGTTTGGTAAATATCTCCTTCATTATGGCAAAAGTTTTATTTAATTATCATGGATCCTCTCCCCCCTTAAAGCATAAGGAATTTGGGAGTTTTTTTTTGAAATACCTACAAGTAACACTAAGTCTTAACAAAAATCTATAATAATAAAAGTTTAATATGCTAATTAGACCGGACATCCTTCTGGATGACCTTCCAGACGAAGCCACAGCAGCGGGGGCTGAGGCAGAGGCAGCTGCCTCGGCAGCAGGGACCAAGCCCCTTGCATGAATTTCATGCATCAGGCCTCTAGTAATAATAATAAAGATAATGAAGCAGCAGAGAAAGGCTTTCTCTGCAGTGTTGGACTTTGCAACACTAGACGTGGACTGTGGATCCATCTGATCTACAAGATTAAGTAGATGTGTTAAGTCTCCAAAATGAAATGAGACATAGACACATTAAACCATCACCCAAGGGATCGTTCCTTTCCACAGAGCAAACTCTTCCCAGCACCAGCTCTGCACACAGTGAGGAACTTCTTTGTCTCTGAATGACAACCTTCCTCTCTGCTCAACTGTCAAAGAGGAAGAAAGAGAAAACCCAGCTCCCGCCTCACATTTAAAATGTCTATTAGCCAAGGCAAGATATCATATAATCGGTGGCATCTGATGATGTGCTTTTGCATTTTATGACCTTTCCCTTTGCCTTCGGTTTTTCACACCATCGTGAACAGCAGAAAGATGAAACTGCACCAACAAGATCAAGGAATACTTTAAACAATAAACACTTTATTTTTATTCTTTCAGCATATTGTGCATAAGCAACAAACACATCTTCCGTTTATAATTTGGGCTTTTGCAATTAACCCTGATAATTCAACTTTCCTTAACTATAAAAAGGGGGTGGCCATTTGTGTTTTCAATGAGAAGAGATAGCTGCTATCATTCATATTAAAAATTAATTTCACATTGAGTCTTAGTCAAAATGCAATGAACCGGTGTTCATTAAAATAAGCTTCTGTGCCTGGCTGGCATGGCTCAGTGGTTAACCGTCGACCCATGAACCAGGAGGTCATGGTTCGATTCCCGGTCAGGGCACATGCCTGGGTTGTGGGCTCGATCCCCAGTAAGGGGCGTGCAGGAGGCAGCCAATCAATGATTCTCCCTCATTATTAATGTTTTCCCCTCTCCCTCTCCCTTCCTCTCTGAAATCAATAATAAAAAAACATTTAAAAAAATAAGCTTCTGTTTTGCCAGATTCTATGACTAAATATTTGCTCTTGCTATTTTTCTACTTGGGAGAATATATAAAGGGGTTGACTCTAATGTTCCAGAAAGGTCTTTGTCCAGAGGAAGCACTCCATATGGCAATTATCTATGCATGGGAGAAGTCATAGGTGGGTTTTTTTTCCTTTTCATTTCAAATCCTTCATAGGGCCTTGAATTCTGCCTCAATTTTTTATCTGATCCTCCTCCTTCTCTCCCCATGTTTCTCATTCTCTCTCTCACAACTTCTTGCTCACTTGCTGACTGACCAATCATAGAACTTCTCAGAATTTGGGAAAATCACCTTTAAGCTCCAAATTTCCTAAATTCTTTTATATTTTTATGTTTCTTAAAGATTACGGTTAGTTGAGTTATGGTAAGTTGGATTTTCCTCCTGTCCAGTTCACAATGAATTTAGCTTTAAGAGTGTTTAATTTCAGTAACATATAGAATTTCTTCAGAAAATAATGGTATTATGACAATCATTGTGATTCTATATGGTCTTTGGATAAACTAGAGTGTATCTCCGAATCATTCTTTTACCTGTAGAAGATCTTTTGTATAAAAACTAACATTCTAAATTAGTAACCTGGGTTTAATAGGCAGCTGACCCTCTCTTGCCCTTAATTTTGAGGCTCTATCATGCTTGACTCCACCTTACATGCCCACAGCTGAGAACAAGAGTTAGCTGAGTTGCAAACATAAAAGATCATCTCACAGTGCTGAAAGTGTCTAAGATATGAGAAATCAGCTCAAAGTTCCGGAAGAAAGCTTCCATTATTATCCTTAAATACATGCAGAGAAGAACAAGCCATGTTGGAGATGGCCCCTTACCTTGGTAAACATGGGCTTCCCGTGCTGGGTGACCATCGCACACTGGTCACAGTCCACTGTGATGGATGAGTTGTGGTATGATTCCTTCGAGTGTTTGAGAATGTAATACAGGTCAGTCACCCCTCCTTCAAACACAGTGCTAAAGTAGCGGGGGATGAGGGTCCTGCCAATAGCTGGGAGAGAAACACAGACAAACAAAAAATGAATGAAAATATCCGGCTGGTCCCACACACCCCACACCATCGCCAGACCTGCAACTGGATACAAGTCATCGCAAGAGATGATGCCAGGAGGCAAATTTCTCTTTACAAATAGTCATGACCCTTCTGGGTTATAGTTTGTAAAATAAAATCCTCAGCTATTCAGACAAAAATTTGTACTGTCACCTCTCCAGATTTTGTGTCCTTTGAGAGTTGTGTGTGTGTGGGGGGAGGAGTGAGAGATCAACCAAAGGACTTGTATGCATGCATATAAGCATAACCAATGGACACAAGACACTGGGGGTGGGGGGTGGGGTGAGGGCATGTGCCAGGGGTAGGGGAGGCCAGGGGAAAGTCAATGGGGAAAAAAAAGGAGACATATGTACTACTATTTGTAACACTTTAAACAATAAAATAAAATTTTAAAAAAAGAAAGTCAACAGTGAAAGAGGTAGTATTTTTTAAAATTTATCTTTATTGTTGAAAGTATTAGAGATCTCCCCATTTTTCCCCATTTACATCCCCTACCTCACCTTCACCCCCCACCCAGGTCTTCCCCACACTATTGTCTGTGTCCATGGGTTATGCATATATGCATATAAGTTCTTTAGTTAGTCTCTCCCCAAATCCATCCCCACCCCCATCTTCCCTCTGAGATTCATCAGCCTGTTCCATGCTTCTGTGTTTCTATTTTATTCGTCGGTTTATTTTGTTCATTAGATTCCACAAATGAGTGAGATCATGTGATACTTGTCTTTTTAAAGAATGGAAACAAACACATTGATTACTTTGGACCTCATCTTTGTTCTCTAAGTGAACATATTTCCCCAAAATAAAACATACCCAACCCACTTGATTTTTCAATGGATTGCTTACAGGCCAGTTATTCAATCATGCTTTAGTAGTAGTTGTCATAATAATAAAAATTTAATAATGTAGTGCTTGATAGTGTGTGAAGAGTTTGGGCATTCAGACTTGGATCTTCAGAACAACCCTGAGTATAGGGGGCTGAGACGAAAAAAAGTTATTATGAAAAGAAAAGAAAAAGGTTATTAGGAATGTTTCAAAGTCACATAACTTGTGAGTAGAAAACTGGGGTCTCTAATTCCAAATCTGCAAACACCCAAACAGTCACTCCTTCTAACTGTCTCAAATCACTTTACTGAAGGGAAATCTTTAAAAGTGAACTGTGTACCTGCACATACAGAGATCCACACCTATGTCAGTACTGACTATTCATTCTGTCTGCTTCTGGAATTGGACAGAATATCTTTCTAGGATAAAAGGCCCATTTGAAGAGAATTTGGTACCTTCCACTTGGTCTAAATTGGTCTCCTTTATCCCTGTGCCCTGTCCTGCCCCATTTCAGTTGAGCGATTGTTAAGTAGCCGGTTCTCTCTGATATATGATGCTTAGAAACAGCTAACAAGTCCTTTGCTTCAGCAGAGATTTTAAATCCTCTTACATTGAAAATCCCAACTCATAATATCAGGAATTTTGCCTATGTGCAGATTTGAGGCAAAGTACTAAAGCACCCTCAAGGGATCCCAGGTTTTTAATAAACCTCTTACATTCCCCATACATGGCCTCCTGAAAGACAAAAATAATTTTTAAAATAAATAAATTTCCAAAGAGAGCTTTAGTAGGAAAGATCATGCAGTCTTCACTTGAATGTTTTAAAATGGTTAACTTCATTTTAAAAGAATCAGTGTTAATCTATCCCATATGGATCTATATCTCTTTTGTACATGGACGAGGGGGGAAAAAACACATTATAAAAAGAATACCCTGCCAAACAGTTTTCTGAAACAATCTCTAAAGAATCCTGACATGGATGACTGGTCTCTGAATAATTTATAGAGTTGTTATTGCTTCATATTTACTGCAGTTAAAATCAATCAACAAATATGTTCTGCATATTCCTGGATCTTTGGCAATTCTATCTTAAACAATCCTTATACACACATTTCCTAAATCCTGCCTAATCCCCAATAGCACATGTTCACTCATTAAATACAAAATCCAAATAAAGAGTCATTTGAGTCCACCATACATGTACGCATGGCTTCTATTGTAAAGAAAACTTGGTTAATGCGAAAAACCTTATTGTACTTTGCTAAACAGATAAAATATAGTTAAATGCATTTCAAATATTCTAACTTAAAACTACATACTACAAAAGAGCGCTAGTTATTTGACATTTTGGGGATCTGTACTGTGGAGAATAAATACAAACCATAAAAAAGTAGAAGCAGGGTGAAAATATTTCACCACTGTATCCAAGGAATTGTCCCAATAAAAAGGTTACTGGATTAGACACATTGCAGTTTATTCATCATGAATCCTGCACAATTTAATTCCTTTGCAGTAGCGTTTGTTATATGTTATCATCATTTTCATTCATAGCATAAGAAAAATTGAATGAGAAAATATCAGAGATTCCTTAACTTTAAACCTAAATTATTAATTAGCTCTCCGACTCTAGAAAATGTACAAACTGTGTGGGAAAGATACCTGGAGGGAAAGGCAGCTTCGCTTCATGGAGTACTTTCTAGCACTCTAGGAAATGGTTGCTATGGAGACCTGAGATGTGTTTTCAGCCCTTTTCCTTTGTGGGACTGTCCCTAGCATTTTCCCCATGGTCCTGTTTGGACCCTCACTCGCACAGCTCTGCTATTCACTGTAATAGACTGCACTCTGGGGGCCCCACAGAACCACGGCAATGGTAGTCACATTGTCGTGTGTGCATTCTCCTCTCAAATATGGGCTGGGTCCTGTGGTCTTCTTTAGCCAGCAGAATGTAGCACAAGTGGCCTGATGCCAGTTTGGGGCTAACCCTTAAAAAGGACTAGACTAGAGGCTTCCCCTTTGTGCTTAGGGGCAAGCCATGGAGATGTACAAAGTTCAACTACTGTAAGACCGCCATAGTGCAAGAAGCCCAACCTAGCCATGCGGAACAGTCACGTGAAGGAGAACTGTGTCTGACAGCCAACAGCCCCAGCTGAGCTTCCAACCAACAGCCAGCACCAACTTATTTGTGTGAGTGAGGCCGTCGTGGGAGGTGGATGCTTGAGCTCCCATTGAGCTGCCTCAAGCTGATGTCACTTGGAGCAGAGATGCGCTGTCTCCCATATGCTTTGCCCAAATTGCAGAATCATGGGCAAGTGAAAGCGGTGTTTGTGCTTTAAGCTAACATCTTTTGGAGACCTTTTTAATGTGCCAGTGAATAATCATGGCACCCTTGCAAATCCCTAGGCTGCAAAGATGGGCAAATTACTATTTTTCCCTGAAAGAGGGCAGTTTTGCCACTGAAGACATATGAATGTAGAAATACAGAAGCTCCCATCCAGAGGAAAGCAGACCAGAGAGACAGAGGGCCTTTGTGGACTGATTTGGGCCCTCATCTTAGCTGGGACTGAAGGCAACTTTAGTCCTTGAAGGTCCCACTTTTGTAAGATGTGCCTGCTCCTCTCTTTTTTAAATAAAAAATATTAAAATTTCTTTGAGTAAGTTGGGATGAGCTTTCTGTTATTTGCAATCAGAGGAATCCTGATTCATGCTGTCCGTCCTGTTGCAGCATGGAACAAGGTAGTGAACACTGAGCTGTAAGAAAGCGATGAGAATGAGAATTAGCAAACGATGTGAGTCTCTCTTTGTGTCAGAAGGGTGTGTCAGAGACAGTATTAGTTTTCTACTCACACTAACAAATGGTCACAAATTTAGTGACTTAATTTCTCTGTTTATTACCTCACACAGTGTTCTGACAATCTGACTGGGTCTTGCTGGGCTAACAGGTGTCAGCAGGGCTATCTTCCTCTCTGGAGGCTCCAGGAGAGAATCCCTTTCCCGCTTTTTGTCCAGCATCGAGGCTGCCGCCACTCCTCAGCTGTGGCCCTTCCCCCAGCCTCACACGCAACAATGGTCATGGAATCCTCATAGGGCATCGCTCTCGCTCTCCCTGCTGCCTTCCTCTTCCATTTTTAAGGACCCTGGTGGCTGCCTTGTACCCACCCAAATAACCAGGATCATCTCCTATCTCAAGGTCCTTATTCAGGTCTGCAACATTCCTTTTGCTAGTAAGGTAACATAGTCATAGGCTCCAGGGATTAGCACCGGACATCTCGGAGGGGGGCAATTGTGTTGCCTTCCACAGAGAATATCTTTGCCAAAGAGCTTCTGTTTTGCAAGGGAGATTAGTAAAAAATATAACTTGTGCACACACACACATGCATGCACACACAATGAGCAATATACAGATAAAGTGCAGTGAATGGGAGAGACAACCGGAAAGAAAAACATCACATGCGCATGAGGAAGTCACTCTGCAGCTCATTCATTGATTCTGTAAACATTCACTGAGTCCAAAGTAGGTGCAAAGCTCCTTGGTAGGTGCTGGAAACACAGACAGACTACTGTCCCTATCTTTCAAACACACCTCTAACAAGAGAGTTAACAAGCATCTAAGTATCTATAATACAATGTGACAATGAAGCTAAGAAACAAATTTGTGATTTTGAACTCTTTGCCAGTTTCTTCTGACGCCTGAATTCAAAGTACAATTGTATTATTTTTGAAGCACTGAGAAGATTAAAATGTCCTTTTAATTTCATAAATCTTGCAACCACACTGCACAGCCTAATATAAATGACTTTAAATCAGTAGACATTTCAGATTTAGCTCTGGTGATCCCCTAGAACTCATCAGCCACACCAAGTCTAAATCTATTTAAATGTTATATTGTCACATTCATATGCTAGACTTACACTTTGCATTTGTACTTTAATTCTTGGAACTAAAAAGAATTTAAATATTGATATACCTAAATCTACATTGTGTTTCCATGTAAAGAATTACATTTTACAAATATTCCTGATGAGAGATTAAGACTATAGGAGATTATAACAGAGATTCTATTTTTCTGACACATTTGGGTCAAAACTCCAAAAGTTAGGAAGGGGAAGTAAGGTGAGCAAGATAGCCCCAGGGCGATGTTCTGTGATGTCAAGTGAGTAGAATCCTATATAATAAAAGCCTAATATGCTAAGTGTCTGGTCCTCTGGTTGGCTGTTAATCCAATCAAAGTGTAATATGCTAATGATATGCTAAGGCCATTCAACCGCTCACTATGATGTGCACTGGCCACCAGGGGGCAGTCGACCAGTCGCTATGATGTACACTGACCACCAGGGGGCAGATGCTCAGTGTAGGAACTGCCCCCTGGTGATCAGTGCACTCCCACAGGAGGAGTGCTGTTCAGCCAGAAGCTGGGTTCATGGCTGGCAAGCCCAGCGGTGGTGGTGGGAGCCTTTCCTGCCTCTGCAGCAGCACTAAGGATGTCCAACTGCAGGCAGAGTGAGGCCCGCTTCCTGGCGGGGAGAAGGCCTAAGCCATCAGTCGTACATCCCCCGAGGGCTCCCAGACTGCAAGAGGGTGCAGGCCAGGCTGAGGGAACCCCCACCCTGAGTGCATGAATTTTGTGCACTGGGCCTCTAGTATAGTATATATTGTGTATCTATGCATTTATGAAAGAGAAAAGAAAATCATAAAATACTCAGAAACCCAAAATGTGTATAAAGAATGCCTAAGTAATACACTACTTTATAGGTAAACATTAGTCCAAAAATAGATAAAAATTTGTTCGTAGCTAATTTGGATATTGAGCTCTGAATTGCAGTGCCTTGGACGTTTTTCATTGTTCTGTTTTGTGCCAAACCACTGACCTTCACTCTCCAATAGTTCTTGCTATTGGAGCTGGTAGGGTGACAGTGCTGTGGAGACAAGATCTAGCTTCCATCTTTTTTTGTAGGTGTTACTTGTGGATGTTAGGATATGTACAGCATACTTACACATATTGGCTGATTTTTCTCCATTTAGAAACTAAATGGTACACACTGGGAACTCTTAATCATTAAAAAGATATAAGCTACAGTGCATCTATCTTTTAGGACATTTCATCTCTATTATATCTCATCGCCTTTAGAGCATTTCATCTCATTTTACCTCTATTCATCTCTATATCATTAAGAAATGCTTTTAACTCTTAAGAATGTTTGTAGGTAATTCACACGAAAGAAATTGCAAGTAGAAAATAATTATATGGGGAAATGTTCAAACTAGTAATCAAAGTATAAATTAAAATAATAAAAATGATTAAAACATAAAGCTGCTGAGCTTGTGGTGGAACAAGCATACTCAAATACTTCCAGGGAAATCAACAATTATGCCTTATCTTGAGAATCTGTAATTCTAATAGTTTATTAGGTGTGACTCTAATGTCTTTGCAAATACTTTTGCCAAATTGTAATTCTAATGTTCAGATCATAAGTGCTCTGAATTTCTTTAAGTCCTAATTCTAAGACCTTTTGATTAGAGATTATCTTTTACTATTCCAAATGCCTGTACTTTCTATCTGTTAGAGACAATTCACTTCAAAAAATTAAATAAAACGAAATAAGAGTTTGAGATCCCTGATTAAAATGCAGAATAAGGGGAAGATTCACAACTAATGATGTATTAGTACCAGTTTACACTTGGTAATTATTTAATGAATAGAGGCCCAGTGCATGGGATTCATGCACTGGTGGGGGCGGGGAGGGCGTGGCCTGCGGGGATTGGCCTGCTGTGGGAGTGTGGCTCATCCCAGTCAGCTGAGCAGCGCTCCCACTGTGGGAGCACACTGACCACCAGAGGGCAGCTCCTGTATTAAGCATCTGCCCCCTGGTGGTCAGTGCACATCATAGAGACTGGTTGACTGGTCTTTCTGGTTGTTCCACCATTTGGTCACTGGGCTTTTATTATATAGGATTTCCCTCCTCATTGAAAAGAGAAAAATCATAACCAAACATTTTGTGTTTTTAATTTGGTGAAATTAATTATAGTAAAATAATTGAATAATACAATTTTTCCCTCTCTTCTTTATTACAACTGTTTTTAAAAAAATCTATTTTATTGATAGTTTTACAGAGAGGAAGGGAGAGGGATAGAGAGTTAGAAACATCGATGAGAGAGAAACATCGATCAGCTGCCTCCTGCACATCCCCTATTGGGGATGTGCCCGCAACCAAGGTACATGCCCTTGACTGGAATCGAACCTGGGACTCTTCAGTCCTCAGACCAACGCTCTACCCACTGAGCCAAACTGATTAGGGCTTTATTACAACTTTTAAAGTTGATATTATCGCAGGTGTCCCTCTTCCCCCCCCCCCCCCACTTTGCCCATCTCTACCCACCCTCACCACCCCTTCCTTGGCCTTATAATATGATTTTATTTTTTAAATTATTTTTTAAAGATATTTTTATTGATTTCAGAGAGGAAAGGAGAGAAGAGAGAAATAGAAACGTCAATGATGTGAGAGAATCATTGATCAGCTGCCTCTTGTATGCCTCCTACTGGGGTTCGAGCCCACAACCCGGGCATGTGCCCTTGACCGGAATCGAACCCAGGACCCTTCATTCCACAGGTGGACACTCTATCCACTGAGCTAAACCGGCTAGGGCAGTGGTCGGCAAACTGTGTCTCGCGAGACACATGCAGCTCTTTGGCCCCTTGAGTGTGGCTCTTCCACAAAATACCGACTTCTGCGCATGGGCCATGAAGCTTCAATCACACTGTACATACGCGCCCGCACATGGTATTTTGTGGAAAGTCTGCCACTGAGGTACACACAGATTCATTAAGACACTTTAGACTTATCAGTATTCAGAATCAATGAATGTATTATGCTAACATGTAAATGGTGATGATGCTCCTAGGAGTGACATAAACACTACTGATGATTTCATTTATGGTACATAACCATCATAATTAGCCAAAACAATAGAAATAAAACATGCTTAAACTCTGATGGGGGTGATACAGGCTCCAGGCAGATTCCTCTGTCTCGGTGAAGGGAGAGCAAGTCAAAGTAACTTTACTTTCATAAATTGACAATATTTTCAATCTAACCTACCTTTTCCTCTTTTCCCAACCAAAGCAATTTAACTTAAATAATCACCTCTCTTGCTCTTTCAAAGATTCATTCATTGAATATCTGCTTAGTAAGTACCTGGGCCTGACATTGTTCCAAGTGCTTTAGATAAATTCCCTGATTCAAGGGAATGCAGGCTGGTTTATACTGGCTGGCATGGAAGGCTGTGGTGAGGAGGTGGTGATGGAGCTGATTTCTGATTGAAGGGGGCCATGTGAAGATCCAGGATTGAAGAGGTCCAGGCCCAGGGAAAAGCAAGGGCAAAGCCCCAAGACAGGAATGAGTTTGAACTGAATGTGCTTGGTATGTCCCAGGAAAAAAGGCATTGTGGCAGGAGTGAGATGATAGGTGGGCTCAGAGCAAGAGAAGAACCAGATTACGTGGCTCTTCCTAGACTATGGCAAAGGACTTGAATTTTATTCCGAGTGCAATGAGATGGCAGTGGAAGACTGAGCCAATGATATGATCTGATGAGACTACTCTGGTCTTAAATGTAGTATGCATCTGCCAACAGGGTCCCCAAACCCCACAACATTTTCTGATCCTGCCAGAAATCTACTAGACATATTTTTTTTGTTTGTTTTCTACCTACCAAATTTTTAGTAACTTGACTAAGACTCCAGCCAACCACCTCGCACTAGGTGCTGGAGAAACAATGATGACTAAGGTAGACCACATCCTGCATTTAGGGAGCTTCTGATCAAGCAATTCTTTGAGCTATTAACTCATTAAGGATAAGAAAGATGTGTACCATGGCCCCCCCTGTTTATACATTGTCTGACGCAATAAGGACCCAATATGTATTTGCTGAATGAGTCCATGTAATCCATGAATGGATTTATAGTTCCAAGTTGTAGAAACCTGCATGTAAGCCTGTCTTATTTCATCTCATTCAACCAGTACTTTGGCATATTCAGATAATTTTGGATTCTTATTCTGTCAGCCATCCCACAGGAAATTTTTATGATGGGCCAAATTCCATTTTCCCTTTGTTCAAGTTACTGACAATAACATTGTGCAGGAGAGGTCTGCAGCCATGGCTGGATTCTAACCAAAAATCAACACCCTTTGGATATGAAATTGAAATGCTTTACTGACTTCCAGAATAAGTCCATGCTCTAATTCCTGATACCTCATAGATGTAGTGCAGGATCAGTGGGAAGTGAGATGTTAGAGAAAGACCCAAGTGGAAGGATGAATAGACATAAATCAGGCACAAGTGACCAAGGGGAAGAGTTGTCCAGGCTGAGGGAACAGCATGTGTTAGGAAGCATGGAACATTTCTCATGACTGGAGCTGCTGCCTTAACCAGATCTTACATACTTACTAAAGACCTGGTGCACAATATTCGTGCACTGGGGGGGGTCCCTCAGCCCAGCCTGTGCTCTCTCGCAGTCCTGGACCCCTGGGGAGCAGGCCTAAGCGGTCAATCAGACATCCTCCTGCATTGAGCCTCTGCCCCCTGGTGGTCAGTGTGCATCATAGAGACAGGTCATTCAGCTGTTTCAGTCAATTTGCATATTAGCCTTTTATTATATAGGATGCCTTAAAGGAACTTGTCTGGATTAACTACTCCGCTACATAGAACTTTCTCACTCTCTCTCTCTTTTTCATTGTACTTTTATTTATTTACTTATATTATTTTTATTTTTTATCTTTATTGCTGAGAGTATTATAGATGTCCCCTCCTTTTTCCCCTTTGCCCTTCAACACCTGGTTCTTCTCACTCTCTTTTTATGACAGTTATATATCTCAATGTTTTATAATGTAGTTCACATCTGGTAGATTTCTTTCCTCTGTATCTTTATTCAACATTTTCTCAAATACTGTATTTATTCTTCAAGATAAACTTTAAAATAATATTTTTAAATTCCCCCACAAAAAAAATTTGGAGGAAGCTGATTTAAATTAAATTTATTAAAAAAGAGTTGGCATCTTTAAGATGCTTAATCTTCCAATTCAAGAACATGAAATGTTTATTTGTTTGTCTTTATTTCTATATCAAAGAAATTCTATATATTTTTTATATGTAGATACTGAACATTTCTGGTTAAGACAATTCTTGCATACTCTAGTTATGCTGAATGGTTAATGTATTTTAAAATTATATTTGTAGTTGGAACCCACCCAGGCTAGAAATTAATGCATTTATTAATTTTAAGTTTTTTAACAATTTCTAAAAAGTTTTCTATCATTCCAATATATTTATATCATTGATTTCTCAACTGCAATGGTTAGAATAGAACTTCCAGAGAAATAAGATTAAATAATAAGCAAAGTTACATAACTTTTTCTTTCCCTGATATTTTTTAAGAAAATGCCTCAAAGATTAGGGAAATACTATATGCTGACTTGACAGTATATTATTTATCATGGAAAGAAAAGCAAATTGTTTTTCTAATCTTTGTTTTTATGATTTTTTATCCTAATGGATGTTTAATTTGATTGATGCCTTTTTAGTAACTACTGATGTTCTAATTTTCTTTAGAAAGCTATCTATTAACTTATTTTCAATTATTGAACAATTTTTGTGCCCAGATAAACTTAATTCTTTCTTGTACACACATACACACATTTTTGTATACATTTTTGCATAAATTCAATTTATGAATTCATTCCTTTAACATGAAAGCAGTGTTCTATATGAGGTACTATCCTAGATACTAAATTAGTCCAGTGGTTCCCAAAGCATTTTGTAATCCCAGTGCACTTCTGAATATCTCAACACACCCCTAGCCAGTTCTTATTTAATTTTTAATTGAATTTATTGGGGGGTGACATTGGTTAATAAAATTATGTAGGTTTCAGGTATACAATTCTATAATACATCATCTGTATATTGCATTGTGTATTCACCATTCCAAGTTAAGTCTCTTTCCATCACCATTTATCCCCTCTTTACCTTCTTTTACCTCCCTCTACCCCCTTTCCATCACCATACTGCTCTCTGTGTCTGAGTTTTTTTCTTAATCCCCTCACCTTTTTCAACCAGCTCCCCAACTACCCTCCCCTTTAACAGCTTTCACTCTGTTCCCTGTATCTGTGAGTCTGTTTCTATTTTATTTGTTAGCTTATTTTGTTCATTAGGTTCCACATATAAGTAAAATCATATGGTATTTGACCCCTAGCCATACGCACACACACACACACACATACACTAGAGGCCTAATGCATGAAATTCGTGCAAGAGTAGGCCTTCCTTCCCCCGGCTGTCAGCACCGGCTTCCCTCTGGCACCTGGGACCCAGGCTTCCCTCCGGCTGCTGGCTTCATCTGGAAGGATGATGGTCTAATTAGCATATTATGCTTTTATTATTATAGATTTTTAATTATTAAAAAATAACATGTTTAGCATGATTCTCTAATTCAAATAGGAATGATCTCAACTCATGGTAATACTGACTAGCTTCTGATTAGGGATATGAATATCACTTAACATATGTACAGAAAAATATTGTACAAAATCCTAACAATTATCTAATAAATACAATTAGGTTATCCATGATTACATCCCACACCTTCATTTTACAGGATAAGAATCTGGTGGCCAGAGAAGTAAAACTGCCCAGCTGCATGGAGCCGTGGCAGAATCATACAGAATACTTGTTTTAATCAACCATCATTGGTTGATTTCCATGCCCAAATTTAATTTTTATTAATTTTTCAATTATGTAAGTAAAACATGTGCAAAGAAATGAATACATTACTATCACAGAGACTCACTACCTCTTCACTAGATCTGCTTCCTTATTCTAGAATAGACTTCACTTCCTCAATTGTCTTTTGGGTTGGGTGCTGCCATGGAATGGAGTTGTAACCAATGTCCCCATGGACATTTCCACTGTTTTTATTTTTTCAATCAGGTAGACGTCAAGAAGAAAAATGTGGCTTTCAGACATGATGAGTCAAATCTTTCTATGGGCATTCTCTTCCAGATACAAAAAATTCCATACACACCCGCCCCCAATTGGTGGAGGACCAGGAGATGGGAGAAGCTTGATCTCTGAATTACCACCAGGAGGATAGCTGCCATATATCAGGAAAACCCATTTGGACTTTGGAGCCAAATACACTTTTCGGTTATGTTAAGCCACTGACCTATGGAGATTTATTTGTTTAAGCAGCTAGGGCTAACTTGTACAATGATCAATAAGCCTAAAGTTCCCCTGACCACCCTGAACCCACCAATGGCAGTGCCTTTACCCCTCCCTAGGCCACCTTTGTTATAAGTATGTTATATAGTCTTTGACATTTTAAAATTATATAACTATTTCCATATGTATGACCCATAGAAAGACATATCATTTTGTGGGAGTGCCCTTTGTCTTGTTTTACATTAAAATAATCATGCTAACTGTATCTATATGGAACTTTTCTTCATTCAATAATACATTTTTGAACTCTAAGGCTAATCCACTTCTTTTAATCACTGCCCAATATTCCAGAATATGGCTGTTTCACACATTAGTTAGACATTCTTATGTTGAGGGACATATAGATTGTTTTTCAATTTTTCCCAACAGGGTAAACACTGAAAAAGAAAATATATATATATTTTACTTAATAACGTGTCAGTAATCACCCTTCAAAGTGCTGTGACCAGTTCACTCCCTCATTGCCCTGATAGTACACGTATTACCCACACTTGCACCAGCACTGAATATTATTAATGTCTACATTTTCTACCATTTGGATCACACAATGTGCCCCTCACAAGTGGCAGTTCTCAAGTACTCAAAGCTTTATCTACAGTATGAAATTAGGGGGGATAAATGGTGATGGAAAAAATAAAATAAAATAAATAAATAAAAGTAATTATTCACAGATAGCCTGCTCATGTGGTTATTCCTCCGAGTCAATCATTCACAGTTGATGTTTTCAGATGGTTTGCAGTTTTCTGGATCCCTCTCTACCCCCAACCCATTCATTTGCCCAAAGGAAGAAAAAGTGCTTCAAACTAGAGAAGTGAGAAAATTCTATTCCTTGATATTTCAAAGGTGCCAAACTTCAAGAACTCTTACGAAATTATTTCAATATGATTTATTGGGGCTTCCCAAACTTCCAGGGGAACACCACGAGTCATTCAATTTTGTGTTTTAATATGAGCACAACTCAACTGGGTTAGCGAAATGTTTCCAGAGAAACAGAAATATGCCTGTGACTTCAAACTTAATGGAAACCAGGACTCGGCACCTTTGGCCATGCCAAGTGTGGTGAATGAGGTGATTTCCTCTCTGTAGAGAGAGGCAGAGTTGGGTCAGACTGGGCCCTCCCGCAGGACTGGGTATTAAGTGGTTCTTAAAACAGAAGCTAATAAAATATAACCCTTTGCAGTGGATTCTGAAGTCAAAGGTTTGTAGAATTAAAATAATCAACCGGGTGCCCCACCTCCTTCTCTCATCTCCATTTGGATCTCGCCCACTTCCTCCATGTTTGCATGCACTGCACTCCGCAAATTCTCTGCTCACGCAGCGCCCTATGTCTAGGGGGTTCTACTCCCTCCTCTTCCACTTCATCCCAAGTCTTAGGCATCCTTAGATCTTAGCTACAGCACCACACCCTCTGGTTGAGCATCATGCGTCTCCTTCAAGTTCCCCACTTCTTTCCTCTATGCATGCAAAGTGGTTATAGACTTGGATGCTGCAGTGAAAGTCCCAGATGCATAGACTGGCTGTGCCATTTACTTACTTTGTGACCTGGATTTATGCTCTTTAAAGCCCAGTTTCTTCATCTGTCAAACGGGCATGGAATCGTCGCTAATAACGGGCAGTTGTTACCAGTATTCATAAAATTATGCATGCAAAGCGCTTGCACGGAGCCCGACTCCGCTGAGCACTTAACTGCACAGGCTGTGCCTTACCCCACTGTATTGTAATCGTCAATTTTATTGTCTTTCCTTCAGTGACTGTCATTCCCTGAAGGCAGAGAACGTTTCTCGATCATTTCAGTATCACAGCACATCCGTGATGTAAATAGCTACTTAAGAGATGTTTGGCAAATGGATGCATGCGGACTTGGCATGTCTATTTAGACGGCCTGCCAACCTCCAACTGGTTATGCGCGCAGGCGGGTTTCAACGCAGAGCTAAAGCCACTTTCACAGTTCAGGGCCGGGGAACCAAAACCCCAAGAACAGGTTCTAGGGGCCCCATATCTGGGATTTTCACAGCTGAATGCTCTATTTCAGATCATTAAGAATTAGAGTCTAATCATTTGGAAAGTTTCATCTTGGGGTTTAAGTTAATTTTGAATTTTCCAAGTTAAACAAAACGCACCCTACCTGAGACTACTTAGTCTGAAGGGCTTCTCCCTTATAGTAGCTGTGTGTATACTTCATAAACATCCAAACTCCATATAGAAGAGTATACTTCTTTAAAAAGAAGAAGAGTGAGGGGAAGAGAGAAAGACTCCATTTGCAGGCCAGGCCAGCATTCCAGGGGCATTTTACAGGGAAGTAAAAATCCTTGAAAGTGAGAAGTACTAAGAGGGTGAGCTGCCCATTCTGCAGTGGTCCATTGGTGCCCCTGACTAAATAGGCATTGCATGGCTTAAACATTCTTGCGGCACACCGGTTGAAAAGTCACTATGCTAGGTGGTTAGAGAAGAACCAGCCTGGGTTGGGGTACGAAACACAGGCTGTGGAATCAGACAGGACCAAATCTCTCTACTGCTACCACACAAATCCACAGTTTAGCGCAGTGACCAGGAACAGGTCCCTTGTTCCTTTTATCTGCACCTCCCCCCATGTCAATGCACATTCTTGTGTTCCTAGGTGGCTGGCCATATGCTAGTTACACAGAAATAATATTACTTTTTCTCCAGATGACCTTGAGGATTGGCTGAAATCGAAAATCACATTGTGTGTCCAGTCAAGTTCTCAGGACACAACAGAGCTCCATCCACTCCATGGGCCGGGACCCAGAGCTGGGCCTGCACACAGCAAGTACTCCAAGCTCCTTCCTGAAGGCAGGAACGAAGGTAGAAATACGAACACCATGTCCAGGATCATACAATCCAAGTCTACATTCTACCATCTACACGGGAAAACAAGGTCATTGCTTGAAGGGTTCAGAGAAAGCAGTGCCTGTCCCCACACCATGCTCTCTCCCTTCCTAGCAAACCCAGGGTGACCTCTTCAACTCCCAACTTGTCCAAGCATCCAAGAATTAAACACAGCAGGGCAGGGTAATCTAGGGACATTTCTCCTGCTAGTCTGTTATTATTTTCTCAAATCTTTGAAAATGCTATATATTCTTTTCATATTGCATTTTAATGACTGCTGCTATGTAACTTGTTACTTTAATAACATCTCTTCAACATTTTTTCTTCTCCCTCCCTTTCTTCTGTCTCTCTCTCTCTCTCTCTCTCTCTCTCTCTCTCTCTCTCTCTCCCGCTCTCTCTTTCTCTTTTCTTCCTTTCTTCCAAGGCTTTTGTTACCAGAATCTCAGCTCCTTCTCAGCGGGAACATAAAGCAGTGTGGGTTTATGGCTACCGTAAAGAAGAAAGTTTGAAAGGCAAAACCAGAGACGTGATCCCCGGCTTTATAACCAACTCCTGTCAAAACATAACAAACCACAGCCAGACATGAGCCACGGTGACAGAATGCTAGACCATAAAGATGATGGAGATCAGCCGGGACAGGCACTTTACAGAAACAAACACCTTCCTTGCAACAGACAGAGCAAGAGCAACACTGAAAAACCCTTCCTGGGGAGAAAAAAAAAAGCCATGGTCGGAAAAATAAGGACAAAAACATAAAATTCAAATGACAACCCGGCCCAAGGAGATAACCCAAGGCAGACAAAGAATCCAATTTTACTAAATCAAGCTGACACCTCCTCCTGACTTTAATTGACCTCAGAAAGCTGGATCCTGAGCAAACATAAAATTAAGAAGGGGGAACATCCGGCGCAGAAATGGAGCGTTGGCATGGAGCTGTTTTAAGTTTTCCTCTCTCTGCACATTGTTGGTTCTGTATAGGAAACATGGAATCATCCATTGCGCGGTAGCAGCCACGGCACCTGGCATGAGGTCAGGGAGGCATTGTCCCTATGTTACCATGTGGAAGGTTCCAGATCTGAGTCGGGATCCTGCAATATGTCCAGACAGCAATTCAGGTTTCTATGGTAGTGTCATTATTGGAAAGAAGCTCAGGAAGAGGAAGTAAAATGAATGTAGGCAGCTTATCAGGAAGCCCAGAAACCTGTCTTGTGTTAAACTGGAAGCATTACAAATGCAAGAAGCGCCCCACTGGCCTCTATTTGCCGAAGTCCCTTACTTACTAAGGGTGGTATGTTTTGCAAAACTTCCCCTTAGTCTCTAGCCTTCCTCTTCTGGACATTCCTTCTGACCTTTTCTCCTTTCTTTATTTTTTTCTGAATACCTCCTTCTCTTCTTCTGCTCCCAACGTGGGAACTACTTCTTCCAGGGTGCCTTCTCTGATTCCCACAGGGCGAGCTGGTTGGGTGTATCTCGTGTAAGTTCCATTGACAACCTACACGTCTCTGTTACAGTATTTATCGTATTACAGTGGTTTTCAGACAGAAGACAGCAGGGGAGCATGTTAAGATCAAGATTCCCAGACCTCAGCCCCAAAAGCATCTGTTTCAGTGGGACTGGGATGGGGCCAGGGTCTGGCATTTTTAACAATATCCCGGGTACTTGGGAGGCAGGCGTTCCCTAGGCCCTATTCAGAGACATGGCTCTGTTTCAGCTGCCTGTGTGTCTTCTGAGTACACAGCTTCCAGGAGAAGAGTCACCATCTGCCTCGTTTCAGGGCACCCAGCACCCAATCACAGTCATCCCCCATCAAGTCATTGTAAAAACGTATGTGTATGAATGTGTACATGTTTGTATGTGTATGTATATGTATATGTATATTTGTATGTATGTGTCTTTGGTGCATATATTTGTGTGTGTACATGTATATGTGCCTGTGTGTTACTGACTGAATGTGACGTGGAGTGTGTTTGGTATATTGTGGTTGGCTTTGTTCAACAGAGACGCTAATGATCAAGGCATGGCATGCTGGGGCATCTCATAGTCTCCAGATATCCCAGAATTCTTCCACGAGGAGCTGCCAAGGGAATGGATGGGATTCTCAGAACACAAAAAGCAAACACTTGTGTTAACTGTTACCAACAACTAGGTAACGTGCTGGCCGCCAGGTTTCCCTGCTGATTGCTCCAGGGCTCAGACTCCCACGAAGGGAACTCCATGCCACCAAGCAGGAACCTCCCTGGTGGCACTCTGCTGGGAGGCAATTTCAAACAACCCAGACTGTGGTGGGGCCACATGATGAGATAATTGTGGGAAACAGATTTGAAAGGCGAAAGGTGAAGTCTCTTTTCTGACATTCCCTAACAGCTATATTTCTAGACTACCAGCACTCCACTTAACACGTTAAAATACAATTGAGTGCTGAGCTTTACCCAAGGTTCATTATAGTAGGGCCTTTGCATGATGAATTTGGTGCAGACGAGGGATTTGCAGCAATCCAAGAAGGTAATTCCCGGAGCCACCGGGACATTGTATATATGACTTGATAACCGGGGCGCTCATTCGTACAGTATCAGGCTGTGGAGATATGAACAATATCTCGCTGGTGGATAATACCAGTTGTCAGGCATATGTTTTATAATCCCCACAACTCCCTTTTGTTTTTACAAGCTGCTGGTGGATATCTTCGAATTTTTTTTTCTTTTTGGCTGCATAGAACTTTGGGAAGGTTTTATTCTTTTTCCCCTTTTTGTTTATCAGAGAAGTAAATGGTACAGAAAATTTAACAAGAAAAAAATCAAGATAGCAGATAAAAACATTATAAATAACCATTTCATCAGCGCTTTAAAACCACTGAAAAGATCAAGATGCACGTGTTAAATGTCTGTAGCCAACACAGGGAGGATCTTGCAAATTTCAGAGTCTCTGCTTTCTCTGCCTAAAGAGTTATCGGGCTCAGGATGGAATGGTCTGTGACATCTCTCTAGCCCCTGGTTGTCCAAAAGCCCTGTAGGGGAAGGGATAATATCTATCTCTGTCACCACTATATCATGAACGTTCAAAACAGTGCCTGGCACAGTTGCCAAATAATTACTGTGTTTGTTTATCATGTAGGGTCTCTAACAGCTGGAAGTCAGATGCGATCAGGTTGACTGGGGTTAGGAGCCAAGCCAGGCTGATAGGATCCAGGGAAACGGATGAGCCTGTGTGGAAGGTGTAGGCAAGAGAAATCAGGCAAGAAGGAAGCTCTGAGTGGTTACAATGAAAAGACTAAGGCAAACTGGAAGAGGACACCAATGTCAGGCTGAGACAAATGTGATGAAGACCACAGGCAGGAAATGAGAAAAGAGTGTGTTCCAAATCAACAGAGAACTGGTGTTGCCAGGGAAGGTTTTTCCAAACTCTTGAGGGTTCTTCCTTGTGGCAGAAACCCCACTGATGTGATACTTCTCACTTCTCTCTGCTTCTTTCTTCACTTCAACTGGGAAGGAGAGGAGGTGAGAAGAGTGATGAAGTCTTATCAGAGAGTTGAAAGTTTAGAAGGAGAATCCTTTTCTTGGATACAAGCTCTACTGAGAATGCATGTGTTGCTAGCATCTCCAGGGCTGAGCCCTGTCCTAGAGGGAAAGCAATGAACACTGGTGACTGGGGAGTAAGTCTACTTGCTCTTATATTTGATGTTAGGAAAGCCTTTGCATATAGATATAAGCCATATTCTCCAATAACTGTTTGTACCAGAATTAGAAATGGTGTCTTTTATATCTGCCATCTTCTTTGTCTTATTTCTCAATTGGTTCAGAACTTAGGTTTAAAAAATGTGTCACTTATTGGAATCTCAATTCTCCGACAAATAGTTGGCAGGTAGAAACAAATTTAAATCTAATTCAATTTCACAAATGCTTTTCACATACCTAGTATGTGTTCAGCACCAATGTTGCATGCTAGAGTGATTACAGCAGCAACCAAGACAAGATATCAGGCCAGGATACTATCTATGTGACATTCCATACTTGAGATAGAGGAACATGACTTTGATGTCATAACAACTGATTTACTAACAAAAGGTATCCACACTTTAAGCAACCTGGGACTTTCTGCAGCTCCAAATGCATCTGGTAATAGGAGTTCCTTAAAGACAAAAACTCTGCCTTAGTCTTTGTCTTAGTTCCTGGGTCTAGAAAAAGGCTTAGCATAGAGCATCATAATGGGAAGGCTGGCTGGCTGGCTGGCTGGATTGATGGGTGAGTCTTGCTGGATATCAGATGTACATTAAGAAGACAAAAATCACTTCCACCTCAACTGATCAGAGTGACAAGTTAGAGAGGGTCTGAGCTCTCCTGGATAAATTCTGTAAGCTCCTAAATAAATTGTGTAAATTTAGAAAGATGTTTTGAAATACCATAGTGGGAATTTTCCCTAGATTAAGGTCCATCTTTCAACAGTTCAAGTGAAGGAGCTTTGAAATAAAGATAGATAATGGCTGCTGGGCAGGTGGCTAATGAATCTATACAAGGAGGCTTCTGTCTCTTCCTTCCTGAGTTTTTTCTTCTTCTCATGCAGCCAAGAAATAAACGGTGGAACTTGCTTTCTGATAGGAAGGCTACTTTGATTTTCTAGCTGAGTGGGCCAGGTATCAGTTGTAGAAACAACAGTGAATGCTTACTTAGACTCAAAGAAACCACAGACTAGATTATACATTTGGAGGGGAGCAAATAAAGTGAAAAGCAGAAACTATGAATGCCTGGTCCATAGGAGGCATTCAATAACTAATGGTTGAATGACATAAATGAACCAGACACATGTTTAAAAAAAGAAAGCCAGATGGGTACAAGTCAAAAATCACTGACATGAGGCAGTGGCTCAAGTTACAGGCAATAGCTTTTGTATAATTCCCCCCCACACCCCAAATCCCTTGAGTTTCCAGGAAGCAGTGGGGATTAAAGAAAAGATATCAAGAACAACAGCTATTGACTAACTTCATGTGGCAGTTTTGAAAGAAAAGCTTTAGAACTCGGCTTTTACTCAGCACACAAGTTATTAAAGGGTTTGAGCAAGGCAGGAGCGGGTCTGGATTTCAGTATTTCTTAACTTAAATTAAAAAAAATATGGATAACAATCAGTAGTGCTAGTTTTCTCTGTTAATATTTATGTCAAATTGTTGAGAAACTATAAATGAATTTTATGGATCTGGTATGGGGTGAATGCATGTGTTAAAGGAGAAAACCTACTTTAAATCTCTAGTATTGGCAAAAAAGAGTTATTCATATCAATTTTAGAGCCTCAACCGAAACCTCTACAAAAGCATTCTCATACAAAAGCTGTTGTCCTAAGGTCTATGACCCTGTATGATGGTCTACATTCTGATTAACTTTTAGTTCTATCAATGTCCGATTTTACCATGATTATTTTTCTATACCTACCTCTAGACACTTTCAACCAACTCTCAAAGAGTGTCACTGTTCCATTCCAAAGCCGAACCTATGGCTAGGATGTAAGTTCCAAGAGGGAGGGCTCTTGTCTTTTTGTTCAGTCCTGTGTCTCCAGCATCTAGCTGATTTCCTGGCACAGAGCAGGCACTCAATAAATATTTGGTGGATGAATAAATAAATAAATAACGACTGGTATGAATTTGGCAAAATAACACTCGTTGTGAGTAACTGGAGAGAAATGAGAGGCAGGAAAAGGACATGCAAAATAAATAAAAAAGGACAAAATGTTCTGCAAAGAAATGCCATTTTATTGCTTTTAAAGATGCTCTTTAAAATCTATGACTATCAAGTGCTAACAATTTAAGTGATACTTGGAGATACTTGAATAAATCAATACAGCCACCTTTATAATTATCTTATGGAATACATTCCCAGAAAGCAGCTTCATATACTTGAAATGTATATATATACACATATGTGTGTATGTGTGTGTGTGTGTGTGTGTGTGTGTGTGTGTGTATATATATATATATACATATATATATATAATTTCAAGTATATATATATACATATATATAAAAGTTTAATACTCCCATATTTCCTACCATCACTGGACTTGCCATTATTCATTTGTGAAGCAAATTGTTTTTGGTTCCATTGAGAAAGAATTTCATACCAATTCAAATTACCATGATTTTGAATTTGAGATATCCAAATATAAAAAAAAGTTTCTAACAACTGATAATGTCATAGTAGTAACAGCTCTCATTGCCATTATCCAAAACCTGTCTGCCAATAACTGCTACAGCTACTACTAAGAATGAGGTGACTAGCTAACTAAATTTAAGTTCTTATCATTGGATTAAGTTGTTTATTTTTTAACCTGTGTTATCTCCTCCAATACTCTCAACATCTTTACACCATAAATACTACTAACATCCCAATTTTACAGAGAAAGGGACCGAGGCTGAGACAGAGAAAGGTCACACATCTAGATCATCAGACTCCAAACTCAATCAGTCCGTAGTATGTCTTCTGCAGTCTCTTTTATTGTTAGGACAGTTATGTGTCCCCTGCAGTTTTATTTACCTTCATGCACAACCCAGCATGGTGTCATCCATGTAAGAGATGCGCAAAGTTCTGCTAGGTTGACGTCATTGTGTGAAAAAAAGGCTATAAATGTACAACTGGTTATTTTTAAAAAATACTAAAGAATTGATTTTTGTGGCTAGTACTTCAAAGAGAATATATAGTATCTGTTTAGGAAAGTTTCGATATACAGGGACCTTGAAGATCACCCAGACTAACCATGTGCCAAAAGTATCTGCCCAAGTTCAATAGTCTTTGAAATCTTTTAATGGCTACCCCCTTGCCTTCAAGATGAAGTTCGGACTCTATAATATGACCTGTGAGAATCTTCCATGGCCTGTTCCCTGCTTATCTCTTTGATTTTATTGCTCTGCCTCTCTGTTGCTCCTCATTCTCCTCTGTCTCCCTCTGGGTCCCTGTCACCTACCCCATGTCCCAGATAGGCACACGCTCTTGGCTCTAGCAGCATAGAACTTCTTACAGCTCCTGTGAACCTGACAGCTCTCCTTCGCTTCCGCACTTTAGCTCATTAGGTTCCATCTGCTTGGAATGTCATTACCTCCCTCTGGTTAATTTGTACTTTAAAAACCACCTCCAGGACATTTGGAGACAGTGTCCCCTAGCAGTGCTTCTGCCATTCTTCCTGCTCTTTGTAACACAGCACATCTCACCCTGGACTGACAGTATGCGTGGCTCCCTCTGAGATCACTAGCTCTCTGAAGGTAGTGGCTACCAGGTCTATTTCCTCGCTGTGTCCCTGGGGTACCAGGGACAGAGTAGGCTGGATACATATTTGGTGAATAAATGAGTAAGACTCAGAAACAAGAATTTTGATGCCCCCACTGAGTTCTCTTCCATGAATATATCAGCTTATCAACCACGAAAACCACAAAAGTAGTCAAGTCTGCCTGCAGTACAGTCTTCTGAATACTGGCCATGGTTTTCACATGGAAAGTGGTCTAAGCTGCCCTGGAAACCCACAGAGGCTAAACCAGAGCCCTGAAGCCTGCTAGCTCCCTATTAACAATGGGAAGTGCTTCTTGATGTGGGCATGCTGTTGCTCCTGCCATAGCATCCTTCGTGGTAAATAATGTCTCAAAACGTCCCAGGGAGGCAAGTCACTTCCAGGCCCCACAGCATCTAGAGAACCCTCATTCCCTTCTGCTCTGTGCTGGAATGGCAGTGGGTTCATAGGGTCTGTGAAGACCATCTTGTCCAACACTCTCATTCTGACACAGGTTGATATAGGACAGGGGACTGAAGTCTTGAAAGTCCACTGGGTAGCAGGCAGCACACCATGTATTTGAACCAAGGTTTTGTGCATTATCTTAATTTATTCACAGTGTTCACTTATGAGGTAGGAACTGCTATTAACCCATTTGTACCAATGAGGAAGGTGAGGCTTAATAGTGATGATAGTAGCTTGTCCAAAGTGACACACTGGCTAGAACATCTGTGATCTATCTCATCCACTACTCTGAACCACCACATTGCAATTAGAATTCACATTAGTTACTGGACTACCTAGAGAAGGTAAGATGCACCCTTTGTTACCAATGGGAGCTCCTGGGTTTTCATTTGCCAGCACCTCATTTTCTCTCTCACTGTTCTGCAGTCACACAATGCCAAATGTCAGATGTCACTGTACTCTGAACATACTGCCCTGGAAGACATGCCATCATAAAGCCTAAAGTATGAAATTGGTCATGAATAACCAGCATCTGGGTCCTCACCCTAATCCCTGGAACCACATCCAAGTCCCACTTCAGCTCTGAGCCTCTGAGCTACCTTCACATAATGGGCCCCACCAGCTACTCAGAACTCCATTTTGGTGCCTCTGAGTGGCACATGGGAGGCACTGCATAATCTGGCCCAGAAATATTACCAAGTATCCCATGTTTCCTTAGGCCTCAGGGCATTACCTATACTGTACCTCCTACCAGGACTGCTCTTTTTCCATCTCCCCTGTTTCTTCCCACAATTACTATCTTTCTGATGAACTCTTATACATACTTCAAGACCCAGTTAACAAACCATTTCCTTTAAGAAGTCTTCATCTGGTGACCTACCTGCACCCTAGTCTCTCAGGCTGGGTCAGAGGAGCCAGTAGGGTCCTCCCACAACACAAAGTATTTCCTCTCACATAACATGCATCACACTGTATTATAATTATCTCTATCTATATCTTTTTTCTCTATGAACTAAGAGTGCTATACACTTCTGATTCTCAAATGTACAGTGAAGGGGGTCAAAATATCTTTGAAATGAATACATAAATGTGAGAGGCAAAGCAACCCCATAGGAAGACAGAATGTTTTGCCCCTGGGATGTGGCTCTACAAAGATGCATGAAGCTCTCTGACCCTGTTAGTAAATTACTACACATTCCACTGAGGGGTGGGAGAAACTGACTTCTGAGGACTGGCCTGAATACCCACCCACTGCAGACATGGAAGGTCAAGCAGCTGAAGTGCAATAAACATGTACCAGCAATTTACGAGTTGGATTCTGCCCCTTCCCACTGTGTATACACACCAGGAGAGAAACACAAGTTGATCCCTGTGTGGGTAATAAAAACCCAGAGAAGATTAGAAAGGTTCATGAATGGGCCAGAAAGTCCCTGAGCTTTGAGTTAAACACAAGGAAAGGAAAAGTAGGCTCTGTTTCACATGTTTTGGGTTTAGTGAAATTGGACGATACATCTTGCCTAGCACCTCTTCAACTAACTCCTAAACCCTCATAAATTCTAAGTGAATCAGAAACATACGGGGTGCATTCCTCTGACTTAATTCGACACGATATTGTTTTGTAAGAATTATGTGGATTCCAGGGAACCCTTGAAAATGGCATTCCTTCATCTCATGCCCACAAAGCTCCAAGTAGGATCCCTACAACATGGGAGGGTGGCATTTGACTTGGAACCTCGCCAGGGATGGCTCACTCTACCATTGGCTCCTTTGGAAGCCCTGGCCAGAAGTAATTGATTCTACCTCTAATCGATAGCCAGTGAGTCTGCCTCAGATCAGTTTGCCACACTCCATCATCCTGATGATTTTAGGATAAGAAAAATAACTTTGGGGAAGGTTGTTCTCAACTTTTTTGCTGGACAAAAATCCTACTCATCCTTCAATAAGTCAAATTGTTTTATATCAAATCCCCCATCAGAGAAAACCTATCTTAAATGTGGTTGCTCATGTCCCTGTCCGAAAGGATCTATGCACCCCTATGTTCATAGCAGCACAATTCACCATAGCTAAGATTTGGAAACAGCCTAAGTGCCCATCAGTAGATGAATGGATTAGAAAACTGTGGTACATCTACACGATGGAATACTATGCTGCTGTAAAAAAGAAGGAACTCTTACCATTTGCAACAGCATGGATGGAACTGGAGAGCATTATGCTAAGTGAAATAAGCCAGTCAATGAAGGAAAAATGCCACATGATCTCACACATTCATGGATAATAGAGACCATTATAAACTTTTGAACAATAATATATACAGAGGCAGAACTGCCTCAAACAGATTGTCAAACTGCAGCGGGAAGGCCGGGGAGGTTTGGGGGGCAGGAGGGAGGGGGGTAAGAGATCAACCGAAGGATTTGTATGCATGCATATAAGCATAACCAATGGACATAAGACACTGGGGGGTAGGGGAGGCCAGGGGATTGTCAAGGGTGGGGAAAAAAAGGACACATATGTAATACCCTTTGTAATACTTTAGGCAATAAAAAAATTAAAAAAAAATTGTGGTACATCTACACAATGGATTACTATCTTACCTAATAATAGACAAACATGTAAATTGATCATCCCTCCGCTATGCCCACCAGCCAATCAGGAGTGTATGCAAATTAACCCAACAAAGATGGTGGTTAATTTGCATACATAGGCACCTGATGGCCTAGGTCCCGGGAACATCATTGGGCACACAGGTCACTCCGAGGTAGGCCCATGTGGGCCCTGAGCAACCTAGGAAGGGCCTGAGCCGGGGGGCTCCTGGGCAGGGCCTGAGCCTGCGATCAGAGCCAAGGGGTCCCCTGCCCAGGCATAACGCCTCGGCCAGAGGAGGGAGCTGGGCAGGGGCGGAGCTGGTGATCAGAGGGAGCTGGGAGTCCCCTGCCCAGGCCCCAAGGCTTTAGGCCTGGGCAGGAGCCGAATGGGGATCAGTGTGAACTACAGAGGAAACACCTTTTCTGACCGCTCATTGGCTGAGCTCCCTGTATGCCACTGGTAATATTCTTAGTAACTTGGGTAATAAGAGTCCAAAAAGTGATCTAGGGTTTTTTTTACCACACTCCTGGAGAAAAAAATGAAGGTCTGCTGCTGGAGGGTTAAGAAATGTCATATCCTGTCCTAGCCAGTTTGGCTCAGTGGATAATGCCTCGGCCTGCCCAACGCAGATTCTGGGTTCAATTCTGACCAAGGGCATGTACCTAGGTTGCAGGTTCCTCCCTGGCTCCGGCCCAGGTCAGGGCTCATGCAGGAGGCAACCAATCAAAGTGTTCCTCTCACTGTGATGTTTCTCTCTGTCTTTCCCTTTCTCTTCCACATTCTCTAAAAATCAATGGAAACATATCCTCAGGTGAGGATAAAAAAATAATAAAGAAATTATTATTATATGAAAGACACATCTTGAAAATGCCTAAAGAAAGTTGTCATTTTTTCATGGTAAAGGGACTGGAGTCCGTGTTGATGAAAACACCTTGGTGGCTGCGGTGACTGGCAGTGGCTGCAACAGTGCAGTGATGGGGCTGGTGCCTTCCCCTGATCAGCCCGGTCGACTCCCACAAAGGGAGGCCAGACTGTGGCTTAGGCCCACTCCCCAAGGGGAGCAGGGAGCAGGTAGTAGGACATCCCCTAGGGCTCCCAGTATGTGATAGGGGGCAAGCTGGGCTGAGGGAACCCCCTCCCCAGTGCACAAATTTTTGTGCACCAGGCCCCTAGT
>NW_005370024.1:950308-973620 GCF_000412655.1 Myotis brandtii | reverse complement strand
GGGCAGGCTGGGCTGAGGCGCCCTCCCCCCCCAGTGCACGAATTTCATGCACCGAGCCCCTAGTGCTGCTATGTAAAAGAAGGAACTGTTACCATTTGCAACAGCATGGATGGAACTGGAGAGCATTATGCTAAGTGAAATAAACCAGTCGGAGAAAGATAAATATCACATGATCTCACTCATATGTGGAATATAATGAACAACATAAACTGATGAACAAAAATAGATCCAGAGACAAGATAACACTGAACAGACCATCCAACCTCAGAGAGAAGGCAGGGAAGAGGGGGGGAGGGTTAGAGATCAACCAAAGGACTTGTATGCATGCATATTAGCATTACCAATGGACACAGACACTGGGGCAGTGGGGGCTTGTCCTGGGGGGTGGGAGTGGCCGGAGAGGGGTGTCAATCGGGGAAAAAGGAGACATATGTAATACTTTAAACAATAAAAACAAGCAAATATCAGCTTGTAGGAAACTTGGTAATGTGATGGTGTCACTGAGGACTCAGCTTTGACCTGAAACTCAGGGGCAAAGCCATTATTATTTGTGCTGCCAAGAAAAAGAGTATTCATGTCATAATATAACATATTATTATATTGTACAGTTCTTTTTTAAACTCTGTAATAAAAACTGTAGTCATTTTCCAAAGAAAAGTCATAGAATGATCAGATTATAAACTCTGTAAGTAAAAATATGCTGGAGATCTTCAAAAAATATTTTTTTTAATTGATTTCAGAGAGGAAGGGAGAGGAAGAGATAGAAACATCAATGGCAAGAATCATTGATAGGCTGTCTCCTGCATGCCCCCTAGTGAGGATTGAGCCTGCAACCCAGGCATGTGCTTTACCAGGAATCGAACCAGGACTTCCTGGCTCATATGTTGACACTCAACCATTGAACCACACCGGCCGGGCTCCCAGATCTTTTAAACAGACATCACTTACACAGAGATAGCCAATGGATTTCAGCTCATGGATTCAGTTCAAAGGAGTGGTAGGCAGTGCCTGAGCACTGTGTTGAGAAAGATTTTGGAGCCATTAATTAGCATTAATTAAAAGAGCATCAAGATTGATTTTCGAAGTCTGCTTTGGACATAGGTGAAGGGAGTTATGGGATGCCATGCATTTGCTCTTCCTGGTTTGTACTGTAATGCAGCCATGCCCTTAAGGGCTACTGAACAGTGTGTGGGGGTGTTTATTTCTCTATGAAACCATCAGAGAGTTCATACGTTTGAATTCTTGTGTTGGTGGGGAGAAAGAGAAAGAAATAGATTCTGTGTTTCCTCCTTTGCTGTATCTTTAGTATTGGCTTGCCATTGGGAGCAACCACTCTCTTTTATTTGCTCTTTCTAATCTCCCATAAATTAGCAAACCGGTAACCAAACCTTTCAGGAATGTGTAAATAGAGTAAATATGGTCTGCATCCGGGCTCATGGGCTTTGGTATGAGTGAAATACCAGAGCATTGCCTCATGGGATTTATCATTCTTTTGGAGGCTCTGGTCTTCATTTTGTATGTCCTCATTTCTCAGGTATGTTCAAGACATGAGGAGGTGCTCACTAAAATATGGCCCCTACAGACCTGAAGAAGCATGATCCCACAGATGGTTAGCCATCTAGAATTGCTGCAGCGTTTAGGATTGTTTTACATAGAGGCGTAGGCAGCATAAAACAGTTCCGTGACATTGAGGGTCAAATCCTGAAAGTCATGAATATGTGATCCCCACTCCACAGATGAGAACACCAAAGCTCAGGGAGCCCTATTGGAGGCAGAGCTGAGATTGCAGCCAGCCTGGTCCATGGGGAATGCCACACAAATGCAAAAACACCTTATCACTCTCTGCTGTCCCCTCGAGCCTGCACTTGATCCTCCTCTCCCAAAGTTATTAGATTAACGAAACTGAAACTGGAGATGCTCAGAGATCACACTGAACAGACAACAGGCCCGAGGCATCATGCCTGATGCCAGTCTATGGGTGTAGGTGGGGCAGTCTCTGGGGTTCTGTGCTTCTGTTGGCGTTCTCTGGTATTTAGGAGATAAGCTGATCCCCAAACAAACAGATTATGTAATTCACCTGAAGATTCTATTTATGTATTTTGCTTTCAACTCAGCATCTCTATTCTTTGAGGTTACTAATAGGATTCACTTTACATTTGGGTAAGGGGGATGCGAGGGGAAGGGTACAAGAGGGCAGTTGGAATTGGTGAGGAACTCAAACCACATCATGATTTTAGAGAGCTGACATGTTTTTAAAATTTATAATTTACCTCCCAGTTAAAACAAGAACAAAGAGCTCCGAAGCAGCTCAGAGTATTAAAGCCCATCGACGTCAAAGCAGTTCAAACAGGATTTGCAAAAAGGAGAGCTGAGAAGCCATTTGGAAGGAAAAGCGATATAATAGCCTAGGACTTTAGGAAGCTCTCTCAGTGTGCATGAGCATTTATTCCTCAGTTGGCACTCCCTGATAACAGAGGCTTTCCAGACAGGAGTCTGGTCAGCTCTGCTCTAATTGAAAGCGGAAACCCCCATCTGATCACAACAGTTTAGGTGCAGAGATTCCTCAAAACCATTTGTTCTGGGAAGAACGAAAGTGCCTACTGTCTCATGGTTGTAAATCATTGGCTTTGAAAACACTTTCTTCAGCCTGGTCCAGCCCAGGTAAAATATTCACCATTCCTACATTTGTGGAGTCTAAATGAAGGAGGTTTAATCACAAAACCTGGGTTGCTTCTCTCATGCTCACAGCAGGGATCCCAGTTCTCCATGAGGAAAGTTCGAATGTTCTATTGAGGTCCTTTTCTAGTGGCTACTTCCCCCCCCTTCCCTTAGAGAGAAGGTAGCTTTTGATTGAAAGAGCTGCTACTCATGTAAACAATTATGTGGGTGCTTAAATAATAAAATGTGATCGCTTTATAAAGTTAATGATGCCTTATTAATTCTACAAATATTTATGGAATGCATACACTGAGCTAGCTGTGGGGCTGGCTACACCATCAACCAAAGGTCCCCATCTGTCCTTGTGGAGTTTAAAATCTACTTGACAATAAGCAGATGATTCCTCAAATCTATGTGTAGTAATACACTGTAATGAAAGCTATCAAGGGAAGCCCTGGATGCTCTATGAGCTAATGGGGAGATGGGGTGGGGGTGGGTGTCAGGAGAAGCCATGGAAAGAAGTCTGGGAATATGGTAGTGGAGATAACAGCATGACAATGAATTATTCTTTAATATTTCACTTGTGGAGCTTTTGTCTTCCATCCTTCTACTGAGAGTCAGCCAAGAGGTAGTCACCATGGCAGATACTTGACATAAAAGGTGAATAAGCCACACCCTCTGTCAAAGAAGAGGTTGCAGAGCCTACTGGACTCGAGAGCCTCATGCCAGGGTTCAAATCCTGGCTCTGCTACTTACCCGCTGGACAGCTGGGACAAGCAAGTTCACAAATCTCTGCTTCCTTTCCTCTTTTTAAAAAAAATGTTATTGGCACCCACTTCAGGGGTTGATAGGCTTATAAGGGTTAAATAGATGAATATACACTGTGTGCTTAGAACAGTCCCTGGCCCATGAGAAGGGCTCTGTGTTTGCACACATATATGGATTGTGCAGCCTGGGGGGAGGGACAGTTATATAGACCACTAGCTGAGGGAAAAGACTACATAACTGCAGCTCATGTGAGTGCAAAGATTAGACAATCTATATAGTAGAGAGATATGCTAATTAACCGGGATGCGGTAAGGGGTCCACCAGACAGGAGGAGGCTGCGCGCGCAGCATCAGGGAGGGGCCTCCGCGCCTGCGCTGGGGGAGGGCCTGATCCACAGTGGCCTCGGCTGCTGCGGGGCGGAGAGGGAGGCAGAGCCAGACCAGAGGGTGAGCGGCACCACACGATTTTGAATTGCGCGCTGGGCTCCTAGTGTATCTATAAAAGGCTCAGTTTTGCAGACAAGCAAGTTCACAAATCTCTGCTTCCTTTCCTCTTTTTAAAAAAAATGTTATTGGCACCCACTTCAGGGGTTGATAGGCTTATAAGGGTTAAATAGATGAATATACACTGTGTGCTTAGAACAGTCCCTGGCCCATGAGAAGGGCTCTGTGTTTGCACACATATATGGATTGTGCAGTCTGGGGGGAGGGACAGTTATATAAACCACTAGCTGAGGGAAAAGACTACATAACTGCAGCTCATGTAAGTGCAAAGATTAGACAATCTATATAATAGAGAGATATGCTAATTAACCGGGATGAGGTAAGGGGTCGACCAGACAGGAGGAGGTTGCGTGCGCAGCATCGGGGGCAGGGCGGCAGGGGCCTCCGGGCCTGCACTGGGGGAAGGCCTGATCGACAGCGGCCTGGCTGCTGCGGGGCCCGGGAATTGCGCGCTGGGCTCCTAGTGTATCTATAAAAGGCTCCGTTTTGCAGAGCCATGCAAAGAGATCTCTGTTCTTTGATCCAGCATCTCCTGACTTCCACAACCTCCCCAGCTGCTGTAGCTGCTGCAAGTACCCAGTGAGTTATCAGGGCAGGAGCATGAAGTGGCCTGGAGGGAACACCCCTTAAATATTTATTGAGTGAACAGAGGACAAAAGCTCAGGAGTCACCTGGCCCAGCTCAGCCAAATCCAGCTCAGGCTTGCTCAGAGAGCAGGGCAACTCGAGAAAGGAGGAACTCGTGTTTAAACACAATGTAAAGAACTCCCTCAAAGAGCAGGAGGTGGCCTCAACTGCAACGACATCCAATGTGCCAACCTGTTCTCTTATTTTCAAATTATTTTTTATTGCTTCTGTGTTTTGCCAACCCAACCCTTCCCATACTGCACTTTCTTCAAATAGGTTTTCAATATCTTGCTGTCTCTCATCTTCTGGCACCCCAATTATTCTGATGTTTGTACGCTTGAAGCTGTCCCAGAGGCTCCTTACACTATCTTCGTATTTTCGGATTCTTTTTTCATTTTGCTTTTCCGGTTGGGTGTTTTTTGCTTCTTCGCATTTCAAATCTTTGGCTTGATTCTTGCGCTCCTCTGGTCTGCTATTGGGTGTAATATTCTTTATTTCCGACCGTGTATGCTTAATTTCTAGTTGTTTCTTTATCATAGCATCGAGGGTCTCATTAGTTTTCGTGAGGCTCTCCAGAAGTTTATTGCAAGCCCTCAAAATTGCGTTTTTTAGCTCTATATCCTCCATTTCTGTCATGTTTTTTTGTCTCCGCATTTTTTATGCTTTCTTGGTGCACCCCCTAGTGGTCTTTGTGCGCAGTCTTGTTCTAGTTGAGCCTTGATTGTTGTAGTTAATACTAGAGGGATTTGACCACCAGGCCGACTGGCTGTGTGAATCAGCTGTGTCTGCTGCAGTGGGAAAACTTCTGTCCTCTGGGGGGGCGCTAATCTAGCCTTTGCCTGCGGCGATCCGGCAAATGGCTCTGCGCAGGGCTTGGGCGGGGCGGGCTCAACAGGGCGGGCGGAGGGAGCCGTTATGGTGCCCTCAGTCCTGTTCCCAGAGGCTCTGCTTCTCAGAACCCCCGGAACCGCTGCAAACCTCGGAGGGAAAGCTGCCTTCCAACTGATGCCAGACACTCCCGCTTCTCCCGTTTGGGTCCGAGTCCCCAGCGATTCGCCCGTATCTGGAGCTCAGAGTCTGAGACTCCCCCCTGACCGAAAACGACAACCGCGCTCTCAGCCACCAGCCCGCTTTGCGCGCGCACCTCCGCACCTGAGTTTTTTCCACACTGCGCCTCCTCTGAGCCTCGGTGTGCTGTTATTTTTCCTTCTAGTTGAAGAGTCTCTCCTCAGCCAGCCTTCCTGTGGTTCTGGGTGATGTCCGTTCCGTCTTTTAGTTGTATTTTTGAAGTGGTTGTTTGCGGCAGCAGTCTCCGATGTTTACCTATGCCGCCATCTTGGTCTCTCCCCTGTAGTAGGTTTCTCAAATTATTTTTTATTGCTTCTGTGTTTTGCCAACCCAACCCTTCCCATACTGCACTTTCAATGTGTGCATCTATTTTCATCTATTCATTCATTTGGCAAAAATGTATCCAGTGAATCACTGCTACCTGCCAAGCACTGTGCTGGGCATTAGGGCGTCCAGGTGGGCACCTTCCGTTCCCTGCATGCATGGTTATCTCCAGTACTCAACAAAGACAGGGCGGTGTGTGACATAGGACAAGAGCATGGGCTCTGCCACAGAAAGCAGCATAGGATTCCGTGGGAACACAGCGCAGTCTCTGATTCCCAATCTGTAAGAAATTGTAACTCCTTCAATGCCTATTTCCCAGGGATGTGAAAGCATAGAGTAAACTCAGGCTTAGAGTCTTCAATTTTTAACTAAAGCAGCAACTTCAACCTTCTCCATCTCATGGCACACATAAACTAATTACTAAAATTCTGGGACACACCAAAAATATATATTGTATTTCTGCTGATCTGACAAAAAATTTTATTGTATTATGCCTATGAGGTATAATTTTGATTCATTCACACTGGTGGCTATTGTTGAATTGGCTGTTGTCATTTTTTTTTATTTGAAAATGTAAGAGGAAAGAGGTCAGTGCCCTCGACTAAATTAGTTAGGTACTGTATGTTTTAAAAATTCTTGGGGCACATTGATTGAAAATCACTGAAAGAATTGCAGAGAGGTGTTTGAGAGCTTTGAAAGAAATTGATAAAGTTTGCAGGAAGAGGTAAGTAAACTAAGGAAAAATTATAACCCTTACTTGGTTTTAGATTTTTCCCTTTGAATAATTACATGTAGAATTAATTCTAGGCAAAGTGTTTCTAACACTGTCTGGCTGAAAAGAAAAAGAAAAAAAAAACAATTTCTGTTGCCATGTGAAATAATTTAAAGGTTAAAAAGCTAATTGTGCTCAATTGGGTCTATAGAAATTTGGCATGGGCACGACTTGGCTACAGAGAGAGCTATAAAACAAAACCAAAGATAGGTGTAGCATTCTAAATACAAACCTGGCAAAAATAAATATTTTAATGAGAAAAGGATAGCAATTATGATGAAAGAAAATAAATATAGAAGAAGCTGAAGTCAGAGAAAAACTTTTTTTCAAATATTTAGTGTAGATCCCATTTCACATTAAATTAACTCCTTCTATGAATATGGAACTAGGGATCTAGCTGTGCTAGGAGCAGGTGGAACAGATGTAGCTCTGCCTTCAAGGCACTGGCACTCGTGCAAAACACTCATAGCAGACAGATGACAACCAGCATCCATTACCCATCAATTTCCAAATGATTCTGTAATGTCTCACTTTGTTGGAATAGGTTGATCCCCAAACTTCTATTTATCTGTCTATAGATTGTCTATCTGTCTATCTATTCATTCATGAATTCTTTGCTAAACATCTACCATGTGCCACCCTATTATGTATATTTTTGAAGCACCCTAGATTTCTTTACAGTACTTATCTCAATGGTAACATACTACTTAGTAGTGTAATCACCTTTATTCTGTAAGGAATATGAGGGCAAATATTCTAACTTGGGGTCTGCAAAAAAAAAATTGCAGAATGAACAAATAGATGAACTAATAGATGAGTGAAGAAATGGATGGGTAAATAGAAAATAGTAATATAGCTTAGTAAGTACAATAATAAAAACTTTAAAATGGCTAATCCTATCTAATAAAGATGGAATATGCAAATAATTGACCGTCACTTTGTGACAAAGATGACGATGCCCATAGCCAATGAGGAGGGAATATGCAAATTGATGCGACAAAGATGGCGGGGCTGGGGGGTCACCATGGCAATGATGCAGGAGTTCCGCCCGCCCTGGCCCCTCTGGGCCTCTGGGCAGTGTGTGAAGGCAGAAGGTGGCTCCAGGCCAGAGCAAAGGCAGAAAGGCACCTCTGGGCTGGAGTAAAGGTGGAAAGGTGGCTCTGGCCGGAGCGAAGGCAGTGTTGGCAGCCAGGGGAAGGAAGGCCTATTCTTACACGAATCTTCATGCATCGTGCCTCTAGTGGATTATAAATGGTTAGCTGAACATAAAGGACCTCCTAAGTGTGCTGAGCTGTTAGAGAGATGGTCCTCATGCTCTAAGGAGAATAACCCATGAGGAAATACTAGAATTATATTCTCAACCCTTCTCCTTCCTTATTGTGTACAGATCCATGGAATAAAGGGAAATAATAACAGCTATTATTTACTACCAGCATGTATTCTTAAAAGCATTTGTTATTTGCTAGCTAATTTAATTTTCACAGCAGAGTCTATGAAGTGGGGTTACTATTAACCCTCATCTGCATGTAAGGAAACTGACCAACAGAGAGGTGACGTAACTTGGCCCACATCTTACCGTGGGCAGTTGACACATACAGCATTCAAACCCAGATAAAACTGCTCCAAATTTTTCTCTGGAAAAGGCAGATTCTATTCTGAAGAACTCCTGTTGAACCGTGAATTTAATGCCTTGTATCTAGTATAAGATTCCTATTTGGAACTGTCCTTATTAGGAAATATTGTCATTCTTAGTTCGAATTCAACCATGATTTCTGGATGAAAATGTGTTTTCATTGGTTCAATTTACCATTTTCTGCTCAGACTTCTTATCTGTGATGCAATGAAGCAAACTAACATCTCACTATTTTCCTGAAAGAGAGAGCTCAGCACTGGTTCTCAATATCAGACCACTAACACAGATACAGCCCACACTCTTGCTTAAAATGTGTGTGTGTGTGTGTGCATATGCACACATGCACATGTATGCATACACTGAGGTCACACATGTGGGACAGACAGAATACCAGTTCCAAATAATCGAAGGCAGCTGAACACTGTGAGGAAGAGAAAAATACAGCTGAGGAGATGGGACATTCTGAATTTGGGGTTGATTCAGGGAGTCAAATGCAGAGGAGAGGGAGATGGTATTTCTCTAATGAGTGGACAGTATTTTAAGAGCAAGAAACAAGAAGGGCATTATAGGAGAAGAAAGCTTCATTTCATGATATGGCAAGTGGGAAAGTTGGTGTCTGATTATCTAGAATAGCCAATAGCTTTTGAATAAAGGGGTTTACCTTTTAGTATCAACAAAAGGAGCAGGGAGTGAGCTTACACAGAAGAACAAGCATTCAAGGAGAAAGAAAGGCAAGGTGAAGTTTTTAGTGTGAGGGCCCAGGGGTAACTGCATTGGGAAAGCCAATAGTTTAGGAGCCAAAAGGACACAGGGTCCCACAGGTCACCTACTACATAAGGCCACCCTACCAAGACTGGGAGTCATAGGGAATCTACCTAATACATAGAAACAAAGACAATGAGGCAGCCAAAATAAGAGACAAAGAAACAGGCCCCAAATGAAGGGACAAAGAATTCTCAAGTAATCTAAAAACTTGGAGACAAGATGAAAAAATAACAAAAAAAGGTAAATTAAATTCCCAAAAAGGAAATCTAACAAAGCACATTAAGGAATAAAGTAACATTGTTGCTGAACTAAAAACAAGCCATTCAGACTTGTTTTCTAGGAACCCAAAGTTAGGGTATTTCCTCCTCAATGCCAATGACTCTCCTTTGGGTAGTGATGACCAACCATTTTGGAGGTGGTTCTTGCAAGAAAACCCATGGACCTTTATTCCATCCTGTAATTATGTGTTTAATTATTGCCCCACCTAGAAGGTGAGCTCTTGGAAAGAAGTCAGTCTCTTACTCCTCATTGAGACTGATGAGTGCAAACACTGAGTAGACAGACAGTGAATACATGTTGAATAAAAAGACAGGTAATTGGTATCAAGATAAATGCAATGTTTCATTCAGGTTTAAGAGTGAATAAAAAGGAAAAATTGGAGAGAGGTGAGCAGGAGAACTTTCTCTTCTTTATTTTTCCTGGGAAATGAGAATGTTCTGCTGCCTGATTTAAAGAACTGGTGAAGAGCCTGGTAGAGCCACCTCAAAGAGGTGACCTTTCACATCACATCATGGGTGTCATAGATACTCATTCCAACAATCTTCCGGTAGATGGCAGTAAGCCATCTTGGTCTATACAATCAGTTTATTACAACAACTTTCTAACAGATGGAGATTAAAGTGTCTTGAGGGAGAGGTACTTTTTTTCTAATTCCCATGGAGACTCCATATGTGCTAACTGCAGTGCCCAGGGCATCAATTCAGACATACCCTTGTTCAAATCCTAATTCTACTGGTTACTAGCAGCAAGGTCTTAGAAAAAGAAGTATCACTCCAAACTCAGATTCTTTATTTATAAAAAATGTTTGGCTGAAACTGGTTTGGCTCAGTGGATAGAGCGTCGGCCTGCGGACTGAAAGGTCCCAGGTTCGATTCCGGTCAAGGGCATGTACCTGGGTTGGCACATCCCGATAGAGCGTCGGCCTGCGGACTGAAAGGTCCCAGGTTCGCTTCCGGTCAAGGGCATGTACCTGGGTTGCGGGCACATCCCCAGTAGGAGATGTGCAGGAGGCAGCTGATCGGTGTTTCTCTCTCATCGATGTTTCTAACTCTCTATCTCTCTCCCTTCCTCTCTGAAAAAAAATCAATAAAATATATTTTAAAAAAAATGTTTGATGACAGTTCCCTTCTCATAGAGAGGTATCAAGAAGTCATTAAGACAATATAAGTAAAATATTCAGAATGGCTAATTGGGAAAAAATAAAACCTAAATGTTATTTGATATCATTAGTATTATCATTATCATTACTATTGTTAAATGGTGCTAAAACCCTGATTGATTTGCATTTTGCAAACTAAGAAGGCAAATTATTCTCAAAAAAGTAGAGTATGCAGATCATGCTTGAAAATGTAATAATTATTTCAAACTAATAAGATACATTTTATATTTTAAACACTTCAAAACACTGTGTATTCCAAGTATTGGCATATAGACAACTAAAAATAACTTCTATATTTTGGTCTTGGGTGAAGAGCAATTAGTGATCTTAAAAAATAGCTGTCAGTAATTAACTGCACCTCACAAATAAAGTGCAACAAATAATACATTTATTATATTACAGTATGTTATTTACAAACTTTTTTCTTACATTTTTGAGATGCACTCTGAGAAATAATGTTTAGTTTAGTGTTTAGCACCTAACTTGTTCTTTATCTGTTTTTGTTTTTTTTTTGGCATCTCCTAAACAACAAACAACCTTTCCAAGTGCTGCTTCTTGAGTAATTTTTCTTTGTCAATGTTTTGTCAACTTGTCAATTGCTCACACGCATTTTATGAACATTCTAATTGCACAGTTGTCTGCATATGGTCTGATGGAGAAACCCATTCCTTGGGAATGCCATTGAATATGGAGCCCCATTTGAGTAAGCTCTGTTTACACCTAAGAAGAGAGAGTTCATGGAAGATTTACTACCGCCACTTTGGCAGAATTTCTTCCAATACAGAACACTGACCAGTGTAGAGACATAAATGAATGCTGCCTTCAGTAGTTAATTCCAAGCTCTAGACGTTTCCTTAAGGAAGGGTTGATAAAATTACTAGCTCCTACCTCCAGCAAGGTACCTACTTTTCACTACCAATACTCATTAGGCTATTTCACTTGAACTGGTTTTTGTCTTAAACTTTCTGATAAGGCTTCTCTCTTTTATAATCTTACTTTTTTAGGTTCCAATAGCCCTCTCTTGTCAAACTGTATCTTTTTCCTTCACCTTCCTTATCAGATATTCCAGCTAACTAACCTTCCTTTCCATTTTTTTTCTTCCTCTCATCTTCATCATCACTCAGTTACCACCAGGTACCTTCTGATAATCTCATTTGCTCCCAGTGGGCCACTGATATAAGGGCAGGAATACAAACACTTAATTTGGGAGAAGAACAAAAAAACCCTAATAATGTTGAAATAAAACAAAATCACTTCCTGCTCTATGTATCACCTGTATTTAATTTAGTCTGTGGTAAATGGAGAAGTATGGACAACTAGAGCCCATTGATAAAGTACAAAACCTTTCAGACAATAGATTAAACCCCAATGAGCCAGACTCCACCAAGTTAGAGCCTAACCTACTTCACATGGTAGTCACGCTTTTCTCTTATAAATGCTGTGATTAAAAAAAGAAAGGATTGATTAGGTAGTTTCCAAGAAAGGATTGATTGTGCCCTTTAAATAGGAATGCTTTACTTACTTAAAAACAAAGAAAAACTAGAGAGAATGAATAAAAGGAGGTAGATTCTGGTTAAAAGAGGCAGACTCGTAATCAAAGCAAACAGGAATTTTTCTGCCTGGATATGTCCAGGGTTGTAGCTGACCATGCGGGCGTTGGAGCCATAGTTCCAAGTTTAAATCTCCTAGTTGCTGTGACTTTGGCCTTGATCTCTCTAAGTCTCAGTTTCCTTGCTTGTACAATGGGATGGTAATAACATCTACTTCAAGGGCTGTCATGAAAATAACTAGAATGTAGGTAATTACTATGAGAACCACTCAGGATGGCTTGTAGAGGATCACACTGTCTCAGAAAATGGACAACATCCAGTCTGGAACCAGGGCTTCTTTCAGCACTTTTTAGCAATTCTACAGATAGAATAAGATGTTCCTTAAGGCTCTTTCCATCCCCCAATTTTGTTATTGTATGATGAAACCAAGCATTTGAGGATTCCTTGAACACTGAAATGGAATATGTAAAATCAATAGGCTAATTATAAATACCTTCACCTTTTTAATAAAGTACATCTCTAAAGAATGACTTCTAAGCTACTATGACATTCTCAAACTTTAATTTTTTTTAAAAATGCTATGATTTGAAAATCTCTCTTCCCTTTCTCTATTTTTGTCTACTTTCCTGCTTACCAACTTGATTTAAAAAAAAAACAACAACTCAGTTTATAGTACTGTAAATTCTAGGTTGACTGTGGAATCTGCTATGATTTGAAAATCTCTCTTCCCTTTCTCTATTTCTGTCTACTTTCCCGCTTACCAACTTGATTTAGACAAACTCAGTTTATAGTACTAAAAATTCTAGGTTGACTGTGGAATTAGCTCATTCTTCCTAACTCTTGACTCCATCACTGTAATAGAATTATGTAAACACACACTTTGCTAATGTAGCCAAACCATTCCCTGGACTATCAAGCAGAAAAGGATGGAACTGAGCCGCATCGCCTTCCTCTGGCTGTCTTCCTCATTTCACACAGTTATAAGCAGTAGGCAATACATCAGGCATTAGGGAAAAAAGGGGGAAATGGTGCAGCCACTTTGGAAGAGACTGACAGCTCCTCAAAAGGTTAAACATAGAGTTACCATGCGACTCAGCGATACCATTATATCTACACGAGAAATTAAAGCATATGCCCGCACTCAAGCTCATACATGTGCATTCTTAGCAGCATTATTCATAATAGCCACAAAGTGGAAACAACCCAAATATGTATCAATTGAAGAGTGTATAAAAGTGGCATAACCATACAATGGGATAATGTTCGGTCACAAAAAAGAATAAATTATTATAATGCATACTACAACATGGATGAACCTTGAAGACACTATGCTAAGTGAAAGAAGTCAATCACAAAAGACCACAGTATGATTCCCTTTATAAAATGTTCAGAACAGGCAGATCTACATCTACAGAGGCATAAAGTAGACAAATGGTTGCTAGGGGCTGGGGGAAGGAAAGTAACTGCCAATGGGTGTGAGGGGGTGAAGAAAACGTTCGAAAATTGATTGTGGTGATGGTTGCATAGCTCCATGAATACAGTAAAATCACTAAATTGTGTCCTTTAAATAGGTGCATTGTATAATTCCTTGAGACAGCCGGTGTGTAAGAAAAACTACTGTGGTGATGGTTGCATAGCTCCATGAATACAGTAAAACCACTAAATTGTGTCCCTTTAAATAGGTGCATTGGATAATTCCTTGAGACAGCTGGTGTGTAAGAAAAACTATAAAGGGAAAAAAATACCCCTGAAGAGTGTGCACAATGGGAGATACACAGCCCCTGGTAAGTGATTGCCTTGCAGAACAATGGATCCCAGGATACATTGCTCGATGGCCCCAGTGCCTGCACCAGATCTGATCCCACATCTCACCTGCTCAGGGTCATCGGGATAGAGTTGTCTTGGAAAGGTGAGGTTCCCCTGCTGGGACTTGGTGCTTCAACTCAATAATACCAGTCATTCCATTCCGAGTGCCCCCATGTCTTTGCTCATAACACTCCTTTTCAACACCCATCTGAGAGAATCCCTAATCCTATACCAACACTGCTCAGATCCTCTCTGTGATTCCTTTTCTGACCATTAGGCCCACTTTGAGGAAAGAAAAATGCATCCAGTATATTCGCAGCCAGAGTTGGTACATCTTACTGGCTTACTCAGCTTTCTCCTACACTAACCCTCTGCTCTACACATACTTCTATTATTTTATTTCTCAGTATAATTATTGCTCAGTAGTCTGTCCTCCTTAGTCAAAGATAAACCCTTGAAGTAACTCTTTCTTGTACCCTTCACACTGCATCACAGCACATAGCAGTGCATGTCTGTAATTAAAGCAGCGTATCGCCACAGCAACCTTAACAGGCAGATGTTCTTGCTTTATGCATGAAGACGTTGAATCTCTGAGGGGGCTGGCAATGCTGGAGCCCCATAGCTAGGGAGTGTGGCAAGCAGGACTGAAGCTCAGCACTGCAACCTCAAATCCCAGCTCCTCTCCACGCCCTCATCAGAACTGAAGACATCTCAACTAGATCTCCACCGGAGATGAAAGCGCTTCCCAGCTATGCATGCCATAGACTCTTCTGGGAGGAAATTATAGTCTAAGGTGTGTGCTCTTAGGCAAGTAGGCACTGCTCATTCATCTTTGTTCCTCCCTATCTCATTGTTCTCAGTTCTCGGCTCCTCAGCTTGGTGAACCTTCTTGCCAACTGGTGCCAGGAAAAAACTCTGTCACCCTTCACGTGGTCCTCCCTCACAGTATTGAAGGTCCACAGCTTCCTTTCATGTGTCCATAATCAAGTGGGAAAGATACCCGGAGTCTGGTAACAACCATTCACTTTTTTTCACCCTGACAGTAGAGCTTATAAACTGATTGGGTAAATCTTAGGAATAAAGTCTATGTACCACACAAGCCCAACATTTTCATGAAAAACAAACAAAAAAAACCCCACTATATTATATTTAATCGGTCCTCTCAACTTTACTTCTTTTTTTTCTTCCTTAAAATTTCTCAATTTTTTTTAAACTGAAAAACTCCAAATTGCTCTAGATTTTTTTTTTTGAACCCAAACGTGGCTGGAGCAATTTCATTTATATTTATAGCTAAATTCCAACTGCATATACTCTACACATGATTAATTCACAGATGAAGGCCTCTGAAGTTTGAATGTCTGAGTAAGTACAAAGCAGGGCAGAGTTTAAAACTGGTAGCTGAAGCCAATAATTTGAATTTATAAAAAAAAATCAGAACTCACTGTCTCTGGTTTAAAAATTTATGATCCCTTAGAAAACTACTTTTTTATGCAGAAAAGGAAAATATTAATTCTATGCTAACTAGACGGTGGCAAGAAGCCAAATCTCAGCTGCAAACCTGACTTCTTCATATCTTCTCTTGGCATAACCCTAGTAGGAATGCTACCCAGAACACTCTACTGTCAAGAGGTGACAACTGTATGCGGCCTTCAGGGTCAATGAGGTAAGAATGACAGGTCTGGCTAGATTTATGAGGAGAATGAAATGCTTCCATTCTTCATGAGGAAGTATGACTTTGTCCAAAATGTTCCCTGTAAAATATATGGCCAACATCTAATTGCTCTAATGTGTTGTAAACTTTTCACTTTCCTTAGGTTACTGAACACACAGACAGGTTGGCATATATATTTAACATAGGAAATAGCATGCCATAGGGGAAAAAAAATAAAAGGAGCTGTTAGGGCACTTGCATCTCCAGAAACCTCCTCATTAGCCACTGTATCCTAAGAATGCTATACGGGCTGCCTTTCTTCTTTTCTCAAGTAAAAAAAGAGTAATTTATTTTGTATGTTAGCAATACACCCCAAAGCTTCTGAAACTAACGAACCTTGAAGAAACAAAATACCCTCTTCAGAACTTAAAAGCCACTTAAACAGATTGGATCTATTCCAGCACCAAGAACTAGAATGTCACGTTGGAGCCTGAAGACAGTGCTTTGTTGCTGAGGGAGAAACTCGGAACCATTCTGAACGTCTGATGGCCAGGCTTAGACTTTTACCCTGGTCCTCACGGAGCCTCCCACCCATCCTGGGGGCTGAGGGTGGGACCGGCAGCACAGACACAGGCCCATCCCAAAGGAGATGCTGAGACGCTGGGGTCATCCAGCCAGACCTTGTGCACGGAGTCCCCACACCTCTGTGGGCCTTGGGAAAGGAGGAAGAGCTTGAATGAAGCCACACCCCAACTACAGCAGGTGTGAAGAGGGAGCCGGGGAGCTCCCACTTTTCAAGGGAACAGGGCTACTCCGGTGGCACTTGATTATATTCAGCAGTTCGCACAGCTCCCCGAGGACACAGGTTTTGTTTTTAGAGGAGCCTCCATTTGCTGCCTGTCGTGCAGGGAACACTCGGGAGGAGCTATTAGCAGTCACTTGTTTCAGTAAACATTGAATGTAACACATGCCTCTCAAGTAATGTGTATCCAAACATACAATTTACAAATAATTAACATCATGTTAATTAGTCACATTAATTTATGCCACTTTGTGGAATTATTTCCTCGGAGTGTTTAGGAATGCTGCCAGGAGCTCGAGCCAAGCAGTGTGAAAATGTGCTTGAAGTTAGCTGCTGGGAGTGGCTGTGAACGCAGCCGGAGCAAGCTGTTGTGGGCCCTGCAACTGAAGCTCCCCGTCTCCCAGCTGCCCTGCCTGGTGCAATGTGGCCGCACGGGGTATCCAGATATCCGATTCCCCATCCTGACTCACACCCTCTTTTTCACTTGCAGGTTTCTACTGATCATCGCTGAGTGCCCAATCACCACCAAACATCCATGACCAGGTCCACGCAGGTGGGGAACAGTAGGCGACCTGTGATGAGACTTACATGCAGTGATATTGTGCTGACTGGTGTTTGGTATTAAGAATATCACCTGATATCACTTATTTGTGGGATCTAATGAGCAGAATGAATTGACCAACAAAATAAGGCCTGAAGCAAGGAGGCGTGGAACAGACTGACACACCTCAATGTGGGGTTGGGGGGATGAGAAGAGATAAACCAAAGAACCTGGTTATACTTATAGGCAAAGCCCATGGACATGGGCAATAGGGTGGTGAAGACCTGGGGGTGAGGCTGGGAGGAGGGGGGTGAAGAGCAGGAAAGGGGAGATATTTGTAATACTATCAGCAATAAAAAGTTTATTTAAAACAAAGCAAAACAAAAACTGGGAGTTATTTCCTGTAAACAATGCTCTGAGAATGGGAAATGGCAAAAGTAGAGTGCTAACGTTCCAAATAGAGAGATCCTGGAGACTCTTCATCTGTCTTTGAGATGCTGGCACCCGCACAGAGATCGACCCCACTCTGCTCACAGCATTTAGGTGAGGGAATGGGATGCTAAAAGTCAAGGTAACAGTGTCAATGGAGATCCAGGACTTGGGTTCATTTTCGTGGCCGAGTCCTGGTCAGGGCAGGACAGCTCCATAACACCGTTGGTCGGCCACCGTTCAGGAGTCTGGGACATATGCCATGATTGCTCCTTCTCACATCTGGTCACTGTTATCCATGAGCTCAGAACTGACTGTGTCTAAGGTTTATTTTACTGGGGAAACAAGCTGATAAGAAGAGATGAAATTCAGAGCCCTCTTCTGAAGATCGCAGTATAAATTCTGGAAAACCCCAGACAAGCCAAGCAACTCTTTCACCACTGTTTTGAGCATTGGTATTCCTACTGGGTTGATGCTTCAAAATGAATCATAGATAGCAAGACTGAAGTCTATAATCAAGTTAGAGGTCCAAATATGAGTGTGAAGAAATTGCATGACGATTCAATGTGGATGAAGATGTGAGTGTGAGAACATTGACCATATAAAGAAATTATGGACAATTGAGGGAACAGAGACCCAGGAATATCTCTTGAGACTGTACATCAGTAAAACAAGAAGATTAGAGTTGGTGATCAACATGATTCCTTCCCTCCAAATTCCTGTTTTATTTATTTACTTGCATAGAGGGTCAGTCTAAGCTGACCTACCCCATCCGAATCAAGGACATCTGTTTAAGTCAAAGGACAAACGGATGAAGATTCTAGAGGGTGGTGGATGGAGATGTCCTGTAAGATATTAATACCCAACGTCAGCCCGTCCTCATGGAGTTTAATGATCTAGTAGGAGAGACAAGTGTGTGCTCGAAAAACAATATAAAAATGGTACCAATGCCAATTAAGTATGATATCAATGAGGCCCCAAAATGTGTTGTGTGACCCAAAGGGAGTCATGATCCATTCAGAAAGTGAGAGAAATTTAGCCCAGAGAAAGTCCCTTCCCTGATATCTATGCCTGGCAATCTAAAGAGATCAAGTCTGAGCTTTATTTCCCAGTGGACACAACCAGATGTACAAGCACTGGGTGTATTTCTTTTCCCCATAAGAAACCCTTGATTCATTGGTATGAGAATCACATTTAGTCTATCACTTTCCCCCAAGTCCTGATTAATAAGAATATCTTTTAAGCATTGCTTTTTAAATTTTATTTAGGGCCTATTTGATTCACTTTAACTTTGATTCAATTTGGTTCTCTTTAATATTTATCCAGTAATGTTTCAGAATCCGAGCAATGTGAATACATGAAAGCTCTTCCCTAATGTCCAGGAAACCATCGAGAATATAAAAGCAGCAAAAAGTCATCCTAGGGTTTAAGGACGTTCTGAGACTTCAAAGAGATTTGCATGAAATCTGCACCTATTTTGCCCAATCTGAAATTGCACTCAGCAGGAGAAGCGCTTCTCCCCATGCAGAAACCTGAAATGCATGTGAAAGAATAGATCCATATTTTAATTAAAAGGGGCCATTCTGCGCCCAGCGTGTGGAAGTGTGACATTAATATTTGCGACACTAGCTATGGGGGATAAGGGGGCATGGAGGATCTTGCACCAGCAGCAGGGAGTCAAGGTTGATCCTTGTTGAAATCCAGATTCTCACAGACATTAAGGGGTTTTCAAAGTGCTACCCAAATACAAGACAAATGGATGACAGGTCTAAGGACTCATTGGGGAAGAAGGGGATTGTGGTGGGATCAAAGTTTAAGCAGGACAGTGCTTGTGGAGAACAAAAATGCTCATGGATGTAGATGAGTACAGGACTGTGTGCATGTGTATGTATGCATGTATGTGTCAGCCAGCAATGACTCCACACCTACCATACAAGTGCACGAATAAGTGTCAATCCACAATCACACAAATTTTAAAATGAGTATAATTTGCTCAACATACTTCATACATGTCACAGTCTATTGAATACGGATGGCACTTACTGGCATTATCTGTTTGATGAAACAGGATAGTACATATTTGGCATTTAACAAAAATCTACATATTCAGCCAGCTTATGGCAGCAGCTCCCCAGTGCCCTAATGTGAACACTGGACATAATGGCTGCCAGCCATCCGGCATGCCCAAGCTGCTGGGCCATAATGGCTGCCAGCCATCCGGCATGCCCAAGGCTGCTGGGCTTATGGACATGTATATTTAAAATGTAACAGGTTTAAAAAATCACATTGGTGTTCATGAGTCAATTTTTCTGTTAAATAGATCATTTTCTTCTCTCAAAATGCTCATTGCTCTGTGAGGAAAATGTCTCTAAAACATGTAATCTGGTTCCTAAGGGCTTGGTTTCTTAGTTCCTTGTTTGGTAACTGAATGCCATAAGCAGGCCCTGACAGTTTAGTCTTGAGGAGCAGGGCGGGGCAAGGAGTAAATAGGAGAGGACGACCTTGAGAGCTCATGTCATCCAACCCCTTCTATGCTCAGTGAGGGTAAGTGGGACAGGGAGGGGCAGGCCGCTCAGCTGAGAATTTCACTGGCAGCTACTGAGCACTTGAAATGTGACTAGTGAGACAGGAACTGAATTTAAAATTTAAAAACTGAAGCACTGAAAAATACTTTTCCACCAATCATACTTATCATGTTGGTAGGATTACTTTTCAGGTAACTATCGTCTCACATAGGATAATATTATCATTCTGTAGTATGAGTGTGGGGTACGGGCACCATTTCTACTATTACACATCCACATGGAGCAATGTGTGTCAGTCCCTGTCAACAGATTCATCCAGGTGAATAGTTTTTTTTCTTTGCGGCATATAACCCTGTAATGTGTATATTTAACTATTTTATGCAGACAGCACGAGTTAATTACTTGAATCATAATTGGAGATTAAATTAAAATAATTGTTCTGATTATAAATTATTAGATTAGTTTGAAGTTAAAACAAATAAGAACAGAAAGATTTTAAAATGCAAAATGATAGCGCTGATGCAAAATCAAGGGGTGAATCTCAGTTCTGCAATCAGAATGGTTAAGAAAAAAGAGATTCAAAGAAGGAATATCACAACTTTCAGGAGGACAGTTGATTGTAATTTATGTAGTGGAACAAAACAAAGGTATTTGCTGTATAAAAAATATTAAAGGTAAAAAAGAACAATATAAAGAAATCTTATAAGCAAATATCAGATATTTGAAAAGAGCTTGTTCCTTAACACTTAAACCAAAAATGTTGCTACTAGAAAATGCGGTTCCTGGAATGTGGTTACTCGAAAATTTACAATTACACATGTACTTGGCATTATATGTCAGTTGGACAGTTGTCATGGTGCCAATAGATACTCAGTCTTTAAAATCTGTTCCACATTGGCTTCTACCACAATTGTTACCCTATAAGTATCACCAATCACCTCTCACCTGCTCTTAGCAGGTCACCACCTAATCGGTCTCCTGTCTTCACTCTTGCCTCTTTGTAACTCATTCTTTGCATAGTGACCAATGGGTTCTCACATTTTTATGTATGTCAAGGTTCTCATTCCCACCACACTTACAAAATATACAAGGTCTGCCACAAGGCCCAGCGGTCCTGCATAAGCTGGCTACTGTTATCATTTCTAACCACTTTTCTACCTTCCCCCAACCACACTGGTTCTCCTCTGTTTCCTGGAACATATCCAGCTTATTCTCATCTCAGGGCCTTTGGACTCACTGTCCCCTGTGTCTGGGATATTCTTTCCCCAGCTCTGTATATACCTGTTGATTAAATAAATAAATGGATGTGGGGGGAGGGGAGAATTGGATTAGACACTGACATCTCATACATCCATTCAATGTTTTATCCATTCATCCATTTACATCAGCAAACAAACAATACTTCATTCCCACTATTTGCCAGGTAGTAAGCTAAGAGTTGGGAAGCCAGATGTTTTACAAACCTTTTCTCTATAGGAAACAGAAGGGAAAATGGTTAAGAAGACAATTTATCTACAGATAAGTCATTGCAATGACTTGATGTTATCAGGATATTAAAAAACAAACAAATAAAATCGCTCAACTTGATGGTGTTGTAAGCAGAATATAAAACATTAATGATGTTATGAGCTTCAACCTGGGCTGAAAACAGAAAACAGAAACTTCAATCCAATTGACAGGATGGAAGAGGTCAGCCGAGCAGGTTCCTCTTGGGCAGGGGCTGCGTATAATTGAGTTTTGTATCCTCAGTGCCAGGTTCACACTAGGAATTCAATAAATTCCAGCTAAATTGAAATCATCACTTACAATAAGCCCTTCATAAGGCTGAATTCCTTGAAGGCAGAGTCTATGGCTTTGGGTCCTTGAGTCCTCCAATGAACCAGAGTCTCTGTAGTCATTTGTGTGCATTGTGGCTAAAACCCTACACCCTAAACACGTCAGGCACGTGGCACAATGTGTGAATCGAGCCAGGTGTGAGACATCAGAGAGTGATGGAGATAGTGCCCCAGGCACAGGGGCCCAGTGTTAACAGATTTTCTTATTTTTCCCCCCAAAAGCCTGGAAATTTAGATTTTTATTGGAAATCTCTAATTTTTAAATGTTCGCAATTAATTCAGAATGTTTGAAAGCAATTTGTATGACAAAAACATATGCAGGCCTCATTGGGCCCACGGGACAGCCAGATTGTGACCTTGCTGATAAGAGAATAGGAATACATTCCTTTTAAGCATCTATCCACGTAATGAGGACCTCACTAGGAGCTGCTCACTGAGACTTCCAGTCTCCCTGAGGAGTGAGTTAGCTTTATTCATAGAAGAAAGTAGAGGCTCGGAGGGTTTGGTAGTTCACCCAGGGTCACACAACCAGTAAGGTGGCGTGGTAGGGACTGAAAGTCAAAGTCATTGATCTTTCCAATATATTGGACTAGTTTTTAAATCACAGATAACAGACCAATTCTTAAACATAGAGAGAAAGCAAAACAGGACTGCTAAAGAAGCCCACAAATGTCCTGAATTTTAGGATGGGGTCATCTGTGAAACATAGATAGGAGCACCAACTGGGAAATGCCTTCCAAAGAAAGACATGTTTACATATGTCAAGGTTCTGCTGTACTTTAAGCATGGACAGACCAAGACTGCTTCAAATATGCATGTTGTATGTAAGGATAAGGTCTGAGATACATGGGGCAGTTTGATCTTTCTGTCTTTGGCTTGCTAAGGCTCATTTTGCAGACATGTGTTTTTGCTTAGAAAGGCACAGAGGTGGATAAATCACTGAATCGGGTCCCTGGAGCCAGCTCCATTAACTTTCTTGGCATGATCTCACCACTTAAGTCAACATGACTTAAGAGTTTATATAACATTTTATTAGGCTTTAATTCCATACTTTCCCTGAATTTCAATGTTCATCTTTCGGGTAAAAATAAATGTTACTCATGACTCAAAGTCCAAAATTTGCTAACTTTATTTTTTTTTAAATTAATTTACTTAGCTAATTTTAATTTCAGGTAGACTGGAGGGATGGAGTTATGAACACTTCAGAAAGAAAAAATATATATATTTATATAAAAATCATATATATATATATGAAAAGTAGTGGGCAAGAGTTCAAAGTTCAGTATAAAAATGGAATTATTTTACTGTGATTGAGTCATGTGACTAGTGATTATATTTGACTAGCTTTGTCCTCTGACTTCTAAACTCTTGCTTTGTAATCCTACTGGACTGTAAGTAACCACCTAGCTCAGTGTTCTCATTTAAAAAAGAAGAAAATTGCTTGCCACTTGGATGCAATTTATTGAAAATTTACTGTTTGAACAAAATTGTTAGACCAGTGGATCTCAACAAGGGACAGTTTTGTTTTCTGGGGGACAATTAACAAGGTCTGGTGACATTTTTGGTTATCATGATCTGGGGGGTTGGTATTGGTATCTAGTGCATAGATATATGCTGC
>NW_005370024.1:888382-949826 GCF_000412655.1 Myotis brandtii | reverse complement strand
GGTTCTCAACCTGTGGGTCGTGACCCCTTTGGGGGTCGAACGACCCTTTCATAGGGGTCGCCTAAGACCATCGGAAGACACATATATAATTACATATTGTTTTTGTGATTAATCACTATGCTTTAATTATGTTCAATTTGTAACAATGAAATTGGGGGTCACCACAACATGAGGAACTATATTAAAGGGTCGTGGCATTAGGAAGGTTGAGAACCACTGCCCTAAGAGGACACAAGTGAGATTAGGGATGGCTGGAGACATGTATTGAGCTGGGTTAAGAAACAGATTGCGCAAGTCAGAGTTTGGCACAACTGTATCCAGTCACAGGCTCACTCTTTTCCAGAAGCACCAGGGAGATAGCCATTGTCCTACACAGGATTATGGAGAACACTTCCACACAAGAGCAAGGTTCCCAGGGATTCTAATTAATTCCCTTGAGGAGTTGTAAATAGACTTCTGATGTTAAAGCCAAATTACACCCTAATCTTTCCAATATTTCTTCCAACACCCAGAAAAATCACTCTGCTCACCTCCCAACACTCTCAGTGCCCATCACAGTGCTTTGAACATGGCCCATCACATGGTACATGGCGTGCAGGTGTGTACCCACAGTTGCATATTTGATGAATCTGTTCTCACTTCTAGTCAGTGAAACCAAGGAACAAAAGTAAAGCAGTCACTAGCTCTGGACAAACAGCCTATTAGATGTCAGGTACTATTACCGTGTCCGTGATTTTCAACTTCAGAAATACCACAGAACCTTTTGGGAAGCTTAACAGAAATATGGAGGCTGCATTGCACAGTGGTTAAGAAAGAGACTGAATGGGGTAAATGTCAGCTTTCACTTATTAGCTATGGACCACCTTGGGAAAGTTATTTAACCTCTCCATGAAGCAGTTTCCCCATCTTTGATGGGGATGATAAAATTATCTACATCATTGAAGAAATATGGAGGCTGCATTGCACAGTGGTTAAGAAACAGACTGAATGGGGTAAATTATTCACTTATTAGCTATGGACCACCTTGGGCAAGTTATTTAACCTATCCATGAAGCAGTTTCCCCATCTTTGATGGGGATGATGAAATTATCTACATCATTAGATTGCTGTGAGAATTAAGTAAAGTGATGTATGCAATACAGAACAGTGCCTGACACCCAATGTGTGTTTGCTGTGGCAGCTGTTACTATACAGCTACTATTTTTATCATTGTCATCATCCCCATCATTAAAGAAGCCCATGGCCCCAGCTCAAATGCATCCCATCAGTTTCAAGTGGTTGGAATGATCACTTTTTACATGGCTGAAAACCACTGACTTAGTATGCAGTAGGCACTCCACAGTGACTGGAGAATAAATGAATGATTGTGAAATGAAGACCATGTGCCACAGAGGAGATCCCAAGCAGAAAGTGAGTGAAGAAAGAATGAAAGGCAGAGGAATTCTTACTCAGAGGAAGTCAGACCCTTGTGAGACTTTGGTAGAAGAGCTCACAGAATCTTCTCTGGGAACCTTAATTAATGGGGCAGGTCACATTCATTCTTGGAAGGTTTTCACACAGATTCTATCTAACCTTGAACCAAAGTAAGCCCTTGTTGGTCTCACTCCAGCTTTTCAATTATTTATTTCTCCTTTCTATAAGACACAGGTAGAAGGGGAGAAAGTAAGTGGCTTCTAGAAAACTCTGGATTAAGTCTACAAATTTGCTTTGTAGATATCTTCTAGCTACAGTCACCCTGCAATAGTTTGTTTGCCATCCCACTATGAGGCCATTTTCCCACCACTGTGCCCATTCATTGAACAAATACACATTGGTCTCTGGTTCTTCATACATTGCACCTGGGAATTAGTATATAATTGATCTTTGCTCCAAACCCAGCACAGAAGATGCTCCGTATCATTTGTTGGAAGATGAAAATAACCCAAGCAAAGCTAAGTGCAGATGGAAGCTCAAACATAAGTATGGGACATAAACTTCTGAATTCCCTGTCCTCCCATTCCTGCTTTTTGTAAAGTCCACCACCTCCCACACAGTGCCCTGCATAAAGTAATATGTGGTTAAAAAATATATTATCATCTAATCATAACACACAGTGAGGAATATTTTAAAATTATACTTTATGCTGCATAGTTTTATTTTCCTTGACTAAGAGGATGGCTTGGAACATTATAACAACAAACAGAAAAGAGGACCCTCCTCCCCGCAAGATCTGCTACTGACTTGCTGGACCCTGGAAAAGAAATTGAATCGCTCTAAGCATTTGTTTCCTGGAGTCAAAGAATAAAGAAAGCAAAGCTTTTCCTTTACTGAGCTCAAAGCGCTTCCTTGTGTATGGCCTCCTCTGTCCTCACATGTTCCTGTGTGATTCTTCCTCACTGAGATACAGCAATGCTCTAAAATAAATTACAGGCCAAATTGAAAGAAGAAAGCACTCTTCTGACTTCAGTGGTATGTATGCTGATAAATATATAGCAACTGGTTTCTGGAAACAAAAGAGCCATTTAAAATAAATTACAGGCCAAATTGAAAGAAGAAAGCACTATTCTGACTTCAGTGATATGCTGATAAATGTATAGCAACTGGTTTCTGGAAACGAAAGAGCCATTGGTAGTGTTGGCCAATTACTGTGGTGTCAATACTCCCATGGTGTAACTGAGTACAGAGCTAGGAGGAGAAGCTCATGATTGGGTGTCACAAACTGCTGACAGTTGTCCTCAGCACGCCACTGTCTGACTTCCCAACCCAGCACCTTATCACTCTCAGGTGTCAGAAGTTGATGACTCCCACCTCCTCTGTGCCACCTCCATGGCATGTACAGATATAGCTCCTATATTTTGAAGCACAGTGCATGTTACCATGAAGCTCCTTACAGGTAAGATGGCAGCCCTTTGTGTCCCTTGTGTCTACTACAGTGTAGCTAGTCGATAAACAGCTGCTTCTAAAGAATATATGCATTTGTAATTTAAGATCCTTCAGAATGAAACTAGGCATGCCAGAAAAAATAGTTCTCATTATCACGCCTGCTTAGATATGTTCTGATTGACTCTATTTTGTCCTGATACACGATCTAAACCTCCCAGACTGAGTCAATTCTCAGGCAATTCCAAGGAGTACAGTCCTTCCTTCAGGAATACACGATTTCCCCACGTGACAGCTATCACCCTGGGAAAGACACTCCAAACCATAATGACCAACTGCCCTATTAGCACAGATAGATCGGAGCTATAAAAATTTCCTCTCTTGACAGGCAGGTGGGGCTGGAGGGGCAAAGCTATCTACAAAATCAAAAAAGCAATGCTACATTTTGATGAAAGAGGGAAAGAAAGTGGGAATTGGAAAAGATATGGAACATTAAATTGAGGCAGGTGTGAGAGGGCAGGGGTGGTGGGACATTTGAATGAGTCAGGGACAGAGAATGAAGAGCGGGAAGAAACCAAGACCCCCCTTGTTGATCTGAACTAGAAGAGCTCTTAAGCTTCCACTTCATCGGTTACCAAGGAGGTATTTTGTTTGGTTGTTAGTTTTAAATAAAGAAAGACCACCCAATACCTCATCACTTTCACAGATGTGATTTTTTAAAATCCCCACCATCCAAGTTTGCATTCCTATGGCAACGGTCCTTCCAAAAGGCATAAAACAATGGCTCGTATTTAATTCACTTCCACATTCCCTCCACCTTCCAGGGGCCTTTGTAATAATGGATGCAGAATAGACACACACCTGTACTTTCTACATTATTCCAGAAACTTCAGACTAGATGCTTTGCAGGGACTCTCAATCTACTGGGCTATGCTGCCTTATTTTCATTAGTGAAAGTGAAACTAGTGGGAAGGACTTCATTAAAAGAATGCCCTAAATGGATCTACCTAACTAGAATAGGCTGTTCGTTTTTCTGTTGCAACTAAGGGACTCATGCAAAAACTACGTCACAATGTGGGTGGGAGATGGCAGGATGCTGTATGTGCAGGGGACATAACTACCAGAACAAAGAGATAAAAAGGGACTATGAGTGTTGACATAGGAAATTGGGAAAGAGATTTCTTTGGAGAGGGCTGCTGTGTTCATATGAGCCCTCACCCCTTTCCCAGGGCTTGGGGTTCTCCACCTTTTGACTCCAAGCCTCCAGAGGGAAGCTTTAGGGATATGGAGATTTTTGAAGTATACGTCTGGCTGGCAGATGGGAGATACAGAGGACTGCAGGCTGACCCTTCCCCAAGAAAGTTAGAGAGAATCAGAGATTGGGAGTGTGAGTCCTGGATGTGCGGTTAAGCTGAGCCTGTCTTCTGCAGGCTGTGGGATAAGTGCCAGGTGCATGCTCCCTGTGAGCCAGATGTGCAAAGGGAGAGTGCAAGCAGGTCTAACAAAGCCACTCTATAGGCACCGGCTGAATGCCAGGGCTTAGGACCAGATGCACCAACCTGGGTCAGGGGGACTGCAGGAGAGAGGGCACCAATGGGAACACACAGGAACTTCCAAAGCCTCTGAGAGAACAAATCTGCTTTCCTCATTGGCTAGGCCTCTCTAGGGTCTGCCCTTTAAATATCTGTGAGGTCCAGATAACATGAAGCCACAAGGCCAAGTGTGAACATCCTCACACTCCCAGCTCACTCATGTAAGACCCTGAAAAAAGAGTAAACAGTGGAAATGTGGGGGAGGCAGGAGGAGGCGAGCAAAGAGAGTAGAAGGAAGAGCAGCCCTCCTCCCCTCTGCAGTCTTCCGGTTCAATCAGCTCTGAACTGCAGAGGAGAAATCCTCCAACTCAAGTTCAAGCTCTGCCTTTATTACTCAGCATTAGATGTTCTAATCACTAAATTGAGCCCATGTTTGAAACCTAAAGTGGCCAGATCCTACTCTGAATGAGCAGAGAAGATGTGGCTAGCATTCTCCAGGGACAAGGAAGAAACACCCTTGCTGTGGGGAGCACAGTAGTTCCCCAAAGACCTGTTCATTTGGTCCCTGGAAAAGTGACTTCTATGAAAAAAGGGGGTGTTTGCTGAGGTCATCAAGTGAAGGATCTTGCCAGGAGACCATCTTGGATTGGGGTGGGCCCTAAATCCAAACAGAAGTAAGAGGGAAAGAAGAGGCAAGAAGGGAAAAGAGCCACAGAGACCCAGGAGGGAAGGAGGCCGTGTGAGGACAGAGGCAGAAATTGCAGTGATGCGTCTGCAAGTCGGGCGATGCCAAGGACTGCTGGCAGCCCCAGGAGCTGGGAGAAGCATGAGACAGATCCTCTTAGCCTCACCAACCCTGCAGACTCCTGGCCTCGGGAACTGGGAGAGAGCACATTTCTGTTGTTTTGAGCAACTAGGTTTATGGTGAAGTGGCAGAGCAACCACAGGAAATGGGTACCACCTAACAGGAACTCGGAGAGATGATGGAAAACAAAATAAGGTCATGTGCTGCCCAATCCTCAGGGCCAGCCTGGGCCATACACGAGTAGCAGGAAGCTTTACTTGCCCTGCTGGGGCTCACGTGGGACAGTCATTAAGTGATGAGGCCTCACAGAACCCCCCTGTGGCCCCAGAATGCTACTTAGGAGGAATCTGGAGGCCAAGGGCTGGGGCTAAGGAGCCTGCTGGGCCTGGAGCTGTCCTCCAACCTGGAACCCTACAACCGAGTCCTGACTCTTCCCTAAGCTCCTTGTGCTACCTCTGGAAGAAACCAGCTGCGGCTCTGGGTCTAATGAAAGAAGGAAGGCTGCTGCCGGCCATCGAATTGAGTCCCTTCCCTGGGGTCCTCTGGGTCTGCCTCATGGAGGAGAGTCAGGTTCCACCAGGCAACCATGGCAGGGTGTCTGCTGAAGCTCGGGTCTCCTGCTGTCCGTGGTTTACCCCACGTACCTGCTGTCAGGTGTGGGTTTTATGGAGACAGGCCCTTGGGGAACAAATCTACAATATTCTGCAAAATCTAAGAAATGGAAAGACTCCGGGGTTTTCACACAGCAACTTGGACGTGGGCCAGTCCAAAGCAGCGGCCGTTTCTCCCCCATTTGCCTTCCACAGAACAGGCAGCAGCTGTTTCTGACAGAGCCTCATTGTGTTTTAAAAATGGGGGGAAGGCATAGAAAAGGACCTTATTCCACCTGCATTGGTGGCTCGGGCCTCCCTTTTGAAAAGGGTGAGAGGCCTGAGGGTTGGGCATATGGGAGGCAGTGAGTTAGTCCCCTGAGCTCAGATAATCACTCCAGTATATCTGGGTCAACTTTGAATGCAGAGTCACCTCTTATGTGGGCTCTGTGCTCCTCACATTAGAAAATCACTGCACGAGGCAATGCTGCTCTCCCAGGTCACAGGAGGTGTTAAAAAATGGCATCAGCAGTGAGTTTAGTCCATGGGCATCTGCTCGGGGCAGTCTGAAGCTCTGTGCTATGTCCAGGGATGGTTCTGAGCCCCAGCGCCAGCCACACCCTGCCTCAAGCCGCTTGTCTCTGTCCATGTGCCACCGAGCCACTGCTGTGTTTTAATGTCCCGTCAGGACCTTTTTGCAAAGTATTTTCATAAATAAGAAGCAGAAGTACTACCTTATTTCTGAACCCTTTTCTTACATGCAGACAAGTGCTTTACACGTTCTATTAGGCTGCAGCCTTTAGTGAAAGTAACAGAAAGACAAATCAAAATGTTTTAAGCAAAAAAAACCAAACACCCCATTATTTGCTCATGTGACTAAAAACCCAAGGGATTTAAGCACAGCTCAATCCAAATAAAGTCTTCATAACTCTGTTTCCTTTGTTCCGTGTCGTCCTTGCTTTGTTTTATGTTGACCTCCCTCACGGGCTGACTTTCCACATGGCTCTCCCAGCAGCTCGAGACCTACATCCTAGCTCCCTCCCCTGGGTTAGGGAGGGGGACGCTCCTTTCTGGAGTGCCAGCTGTAGTCCTGGGTATGGTTCCCATTGGCCTTGCTTGAGTCACATGCTCATCCCTAAACCAGGAAATGGGGTCAATTCAAAGAACATCATAGGCTGAGCTTGGGCTTGGTGGTGCCCAGAGAAAAACTAAGACAGGCGAGTTGTTCCCAGGAAACAGGGAATACATGTAGAGCAAACTAAAGCAAGAGCCTCCTACAGGGTCCTCACAGTTCTGTAAGCAAGATGCTATTCTTAGATGTGGAACCGAAGGTCAGGATAATTATGTAATTTGACTAAGATCCCGTGGCCAAGAGGAGACAGAACTGGGACTCTAGCCCTGAATTCCCAGTTCTTGTCCTGTGCCCAGTACCCTGCTTCTTTGGCTACACTGATCTTCCAGCCCAGGATGGTCCAGCCTATGGACTACCAGTTCCCTCCATCTCCACTCCCCACCGCAAATATGCAGGTAGAGATGCTGCCTTTGGAGGAGCCAGACTACATGGCTAACTCATCCTCTGCTTTCAGTCAACTCCAGTCTGGACCCCAGTTTTTAATCAAGTTCTTCCAGCCTATGCTCCTGTTGATTATCTTCTAAAAGACACCTGGAGAAGTGAAAGAAGCCTGGATGTGTGTGCAGTGGTGTCGCCTGGGCCAGTGATGAGGATAGGAGGCTGAGCCCTATGCTCACTGACAGTGAGGCAAGAGTTAACAGAAGGAGCACGGTGCCTTGTTTACTTGTGTTCTAGTTTCCTTTTTCAACTGTACTATTGGGAAGGACTACAAGATTTTCCCGCTCCTTATTAAAAACAGAAAAATCTGTTTAGGCAGCAGCTAAGCACAAAGGCAGATAGATATATTATGAGCCAGAAGGAGCCAAGTTGTAGGCAGGCCAACATCGATGGGGCGGGGCTTGGCCTCAGCCTGTCAACAGGCCTGAGGATCCCTAATTAAACATCCTGTGTGTCCCAGGGTCAAAATAAGGAGCAATAGTGATTCTCATTCCCTGCAGTAACAGGGAGAGAATGCTTCCTTCAAGGGAAGAAAAGAACTAGTTCCTTCCTTCCTTCCTTTTTCCCCAGATCATCATTGAAGACTCTGGTTTGTGACCAAAGAGATTGTGAATCTGCAGGAGGGTAGTAATTGCCACTCTTTTCCTTTTCAGGGACAATGGCATGAGCCCACGTCACAGAAGAAACCTTTGTTTAAAATCTATAAATACAAATTGTTTTTTTTTCTTTGTTTGTTTTTGAAGTGATCTGACTATAACACCAGCCCAACTTTCTACTTTGGGAGGTTTCTAGGTCCCCAGGGGTTCAGGATGCACAAAGCACACATTCCACTGAGAGACCATGTTGAAAACACTTGTGGATACTTAATAAACACTTGTGAGTGAATAAATAATATAATAAGTAGGAGAACTCCCAAGTCAAGAATATTCCTGTGTGCCAGTGTTTGATCTTGGAGCTGGGGTTGTGCATAACTTTTAGAATGGGTAGCAGGGGGAAAGGCTTGGGTCTTCTCACAGCGTTCTTTCTTGTCACGTATGCCCTCCATTTAGGAATACATTTTAGCTAGCTCTGAAAATTGTTCCACTAGGTTTTTGGAACTGTCAGAATTTTGCAGAGGGTTTGGGATTCCTTATGCTACTGAGTGTGCTTTTGCTCTTTGCTGTTATTATACTAAGTAACTCCTGGACGGAGTGACTTGTTATACAGGAACATTCAGCAATGTCTGGAGACATTCTGGCTGCCACAGTGGTGGGGTGTCATGGCATCTAGTGGGTGGAGGCCAGGGATGCTGCAAACATTCCATAATACACAGGCCAACATCGATGGGGCGGGGCTTGGCGTCAGCCTGTCAACAGGCTTGAGGATCCCTAATTGAAAATCCTGTGTGTCCCAGGGTCAAAATAAGGAGCAATAGTGATTCTCATTCCCTGTAGGAACAGGGAGAGAACGCTTCCTTCAAGGGAAGAAAAGAACTTACCCCATCCTGCAACATAAAATCATCTACCCAAAATGCCCAGGGTGCCAAAATTGAGAAACGGGGTCACCCTGACTGGAGGTTCTTATTGAAAAGGAGGGGAACCATGGATATATAAAATGAAAGCATCCTTCTTCTTTTGCATTTCACCCCATTTTCCCAAGGCCCATTAAATTCTGTGGGTTATCTGTGTCCAGAGCACAGAGAGAGCCCATAGGGAAATTAGAGCAAAGATCAATACCAATAATACCAGTAACGACTCACATTTGTAGATGGATTTGCTGTTTACCGAGGGCTCTCTCATCCATGAACTCCACTGGAGCTTCACTGGGGAGGGGAGTTGGAAAGATTTCCCTATGAATATTTCCCACTTCATGTGTTTCCAGAATTAATGATTTCAAACAAATTACAAACAGATTAAACAAACTACCTTTGGTCAAACAGAAAAGCAATTATATGAAGGGAAATTGTAGTACTCTATCACCGGTTTCTGCTCTCACATCCCAGTGCTGGTCCCAGTCTCTATGGGCACCTGCCCTGAACATACCGGGACAGAGAGGGGTTGGCTGCCTTCCACCTGAGTGACAAGGTAAGAGCAGTCATCTGGAGGAGGCATTAGGAGAGGGACCCAGGTTTCCCCAGTGGTAATTAAGGGGAGCCTATCATTTGTTGAGTACTCACAGAGTGGGCTGGTCTGGGCCTTGGGAGGGTGCTTACACACTATAATTTCATTTCTGAGCACCATCTATTTGTCAGGGAAGGACTGTCACTCACCCACATTTGATGGATAAGAAAACTGAGAAGTGCCCTAACTGGTTTGGCTCAGTGGATAGAGTGTCAGCCTGTGGACTGAAGGGTCCCAGGTTCGATTCCGGTCAAGGGCATGTACCTTGGTTGTGGGCACATCCCTAGTAGGGGGTGTGCAGGAGGCAGCTGATCAATGTTTCTCTCTCACTGATCTTTCTAACTCTCTATCCCTCTCCCTTTCTCTCTGTAAAAAAAATCAATAAAATATATTTTTAAAAAAAGAAAACTGAGAAGTTACACAATAGGCTAAGATCACACAAGAAGGATCAACAGGTGAACCTGGATTTGAACCCTGGTCTGCCTGCCCCCACTGCCTGCATCCTCTATGACATCAGTTGAGATCAGCCAATGCTTGGTCCTTGGTACATAGAAGGTACCAAATTGTCATTTGTTATTACCATCACTTTCCTAAAGAATATTAAAGAAGTAAACATCTCAAATATGGACAACCCACCCACATACACCTTCTTGCATCTTTGGTGAACTTGTCAATGGTAACAAAATAATATATGGCTTCTGTTCTTATCCATCTCTCTGATATCAAAATATCTGACTTATTACCTGAAAATAAATTTCTCATTTGCTCTCATGTTTACATATATGGGAGCTCTGAAAACAATGGGATATTGAAATTGCTAACATGTATACAATTCTAAATATTGTCACTGCACTTGCTCTGTACCTTAGATATACTCACTTTTAAAATGTTTTTATTTTTAAATAACTGGAGGCTCACAGGCAATTGTGAGAAATAATAAAGAGATCCAAATCCCAAACATTTTTTACTCAGTTTCCCCAATGGAGTTGTCTGGCACAACTCTAGGACATATGACAACCAGGGGACTGTCACTGGCATTGATATAGTTGCCCCCCCTTATTCTTACCATTTTTAAATGTACTCAGATGTGTGTGTGTGTGTGTGTGTGTGTGTGTCTAGTTTTATGCAATTTTAGCACATATGCCACATTTTTATCTTATCACTAGAGGCCCAATGCACGAAATTCCTGCAAGGGGCTCAGCCCTCACAGCCCTGGTTTCAGAAGGTCGTTCAGCTGTCCAGACTAATTAGCATATTATGATTTTATTATTTATTATTATAGGTATTATAAGTGCTCTGTAACTTCAATATAAATCAAATACTAGTACAAAACTATCATGAGGCACCTTTCTAATGTCAATAAAGTAATTCAACTGACTATTGAAGATATGCCCTGTGCCAGGCACTTTACTGATATAAAAAAAATACTAGACACGAAGAGAAAGAAAACCCAGCCCTTGTTCTCCTAGAACTTAGGGTCTCTCAGGAAAGGCAGGGATGCCGATAATCATAGGTGACTGCGAATGAAAGAATACTTTTAATTAGTTGTAAAAATAATCAAGATGAATAAAATTATATAATTTGGTGCTTATTATATTGGCTTTGTTCCCAAAGTCACTTAAACCCTTAACACTATATATGTCAGTATATTAACAGCACTCACGTAACATATGCTTAACATTTAAAAATATTAGCTCTAATGAACTATCAATATGGTGTCTGTGTATTTTTTCCCACTGCAACAATATGATTCAATATGTTGAAACATAAAAATAAATCAACTCCAGATTTGAGTTATTCATGCAGAGATCCCCCCATTTCTTCATTATAAGATTATTTAGAATTCCATAAAGTACATATATCTGTCTATGCTTGATGAAACAAAGATGCTTATCAGATGAGAAGAGAATATTTGGCACATTGACAGGTGCTCTTTAAGCGTTTATAAATAATAATAGGAAGAACAGTATTTCATACCCACACAAAAGCCTACACTGGGAGAAGCCAGAGGAAAAGTGTTTTTTAACTGAATAACATCATGTCCACAGACCTGGGGGTAGGGGTAGGAGCGTGCTTAAAAGGGTATGTATTTGTGTGTGAAACAGCCTTATCCACAACTGAATCCAAATGCATTTTTGTTGTTGTTGCTAAATCTATTCCATTTTCTCCTAGAGCCTGTTCTCAACTCATTGTTCAAGAGCCATGGGAAAATCCTGAAAGATGTTGCTGTAGGAGAGTAAGACAAGACTGCGAGCATTTTGTCTCTTTCCCTACTCCAGCCCCATCATCACTAGAGAGCGGAGAATGAATCCAATTGTGTTTAAACTGGGAAGGGCCTGGCATTCAGGAAGGCAGAGCCTTCAGGCCAGGACCTCAGTGCCCACTGCTGCCCTAGCCTGGGTTGGAGCATGCGCTCTTGGGCTCCTGATTTCTGCAAGGTGCAGTATCAGGTGCTGTGGGGATTTCACATCTATCCATCAGGGAAGCATTATTTACCACCTACTACATATATGGCACAGTGCTAAGAAATATATGGCACATATATGGCACAGTGCTAAAAAAGTTCCAGAGACACAATCAGCTCTAAGAAATCATCTCTACCTCTGAGAAGTATACAGTCTAGTTAAGAAGTCAGAAATGAGGGGCATTTTAAGGATGATATAAGAATAACATAATATTTGATATTTTTTAAAAAGCTTATGGTCTAAGCCAGTGATGGCAAACCTTTTGAGCTTGGCGTATCAGCATTTTGAAAAACCCTAACTTAACTCTGTGCCGTGTCACATATAGAAATTTTTTGATATTTGCAACCATAGTAAAACAAAGACTTATATTTTTGATATTTATTTTATATATTTAAATGCCATTTAACAAAGAAAAATCAACCAAAAAAATGATTCACCATGTCATAGGTTCACCATCACTGGTCTAGGCTATAAACATTGTAAGAATAACAAAACAAAAGGAGATACCTGAGAGCCACGTCAAGAAAGGATTCTTGGATATGGTGGAGTGTGTCTTCAATGTGAAGGTGGGAGGAGCCAGGTGCCAGGTGGAGAGGCCAGAACGGAGACCCTGCCTTTCAGGGTTTGAGTCAGACAAGCTGAGATGAGATTCTTGGCCACTCACTTACTAGCAGTGAGTTTGAGGAATCTCCTTAAGCTCTCTGAGACTCAGGTGCATTGGCTAGTGGGGATAGGACAGTACCAGTGTGACAGAGTTGTAGGAAGGTTGCACCTATTAGTACCTGTGAAGCACTTCACATATTCAGTGGGTGCTGGAGGAAGATGGCCACAGGGATGAGGGTGAGGGGGGAGAGGAGAGGAACAGGATGAAAGAATGACAGAAGGATGAGCAGAGTTCAGAGGTGACCGGAAGCCGGCAGAGTAACAGAGCTTTCTTTCCCAAGCTGCAAAAGGTCTTCTGAGCTAACCTAACTAACTCAAAACAAATAAGCATATGTGCATAAAATATATCTTAACGGATAAAAAATTATTCACCACCAACAAAGCAAAATGAAGAAAAACACTGAAGTATGTGGGGAAGAGTTGCAAAGAGTAAGTGGCGGGAGGGATGACTGGATGGGGCGGGAACGCTGACCAGAGCCCAGTGATCCTCACTGTGGCGAGAAGGGATTACAATCCAATCTCCCAAATTCAGAGCTTCAGTTTTGCAGCATGATTATGCTGGTACCTAATGAGACAGGACTCTGCCTTCCGAACCGCCTCCTGGCAGGTCACCAATCTGAGGTGTGAGTGGATCCCATAGAGCTCCAGAACATGTTTTTGTGTTAGGTCAAATATTGTGTTCCACATAATTAGAGGGCTCATAGAGTTTATTATCCAACCTGGGATGCTTTTGTTCTGACAAATGCTAAGCCAGATGAGATGCCAGGAAAACAGAGGTAACCTGGAACTGTCCAGCCAAACCAGAGCCGTGCTCCAAATTCAAACAACCCGTGTAAATGGTATGAACTTCCTGTTTGTTCGTCTATTATAGACACGCTGGGAAATGGCTAGAGGTGTTTCCACCATGTTCGGTGGGTATATCTGGAACTGTCTGAACTAGAATACGGATCTCTATAACATTTACCTTGAGGGGTCTGGGAAAAGCCATTCCCTCCAGCGTCTGAAACTGAGTCTGAGAGGTCCTAGGAATGTCCGTGCTGGAGAGAGACCATTGCATCAGGGCTGGCCATGATGTCAGAGCAGACAGTGACGTCAGAGCATGGCATCATATTAGAGTCCCCGGCAGGACGACCAAGCCTGCAAAACAGTGGTCCAGGAGCCCAACAAGTCACTTTCTGGTTCTGTTGCTCTCCCAGGCACAAATATGAATCGCTGTGACATTCATCTTCTCCACAGCAACACGGGAAAGGTCATCTCAAGAGTTAACACCTGTTGAGCCATTTTGTGCCAATCCTGCTAGTAAATTACTTGTTTAACAGCCGAACTGAAGTTTAGTTAAATACAACAAACTGAACATATTATTGATTTGGGGGTATTCTTACTCTCCTTTGCTCCTCAAGGGACCAATCTATGTGTACCCCAAACATATGGTGTGTGCTGTGATATTGGGCACTACTGGGGTTTCAGGGGTTCAGAGACACCTTGCCCTGGGCTTCAGGTTTCCAAGTGGGGTGAGCTTCACTGGAGTCATGCTTCAGGCCTCTCTTGGCCCCCCACCTCCCTCTATCTCAGGGAATGTGGGATGAGCTATTTGATAAATTCTGGAGGCATTGGTGATTCATTCAATCCTCAGGGCAATGCTACAAGGTAGATACTGCTGTTTGTCACGACCATTTCAAAGATAGGGGAAATGGGGCAAACAGCAGTCACATAACCTATTGACAGTCTCATGTCCAGTGAGGGTTAGGGGCAGGATATGTGTTTCCCTGGGCTGCCTTCAGTCCCTGTGCTCCAAACCTTTACACTCTACAGCCACTGACAAGGGGTCATTGAGAATGGGAGGTCAGGAAAGGAAGTGAGGAGAAGATGGCATGAGAACGTTCCAGAAAGAGGAGCTGATGGGAGTAGAGGGCCAGAAGTAGAACAGCCAAAGGACCTTCCACAAGGCCTCTGACAGCAGCCTGACCAGAGCGGAGGTCTGTGCAGGGAAAGAGGACACAAGTTATCCCTTTTCTACTCAAAACATCTTTCTCTTGTTCATTTCTCTCAACAGAAGCTAATTTCAACTTTCACCTTCCTCTAGACTCAGTGATAAGCAAGGAAGCACATCTGTTCCTGTCTTATCTTTCTCTTACCAAATGCACTAAAAGACCATTTCTGGAAATGGGTATTCGCACTTGTCTTCCTAAAACTTACAGAGGGAGCAATCATCAACACTTACAGGATCCTTACAATATTCGCGGAACCACACTGAAGATTTCTCTCCGTCCCTGCTAGCAAAGATCACCGAGGGAGGCACTGTCTAGTTTATAGGAAACTGGGGCTCAGAAAGGCTAAGGAGCATGCCCAGTGCCACACAGCCAGTGAATAGAGAAACGTGGGTCTGCATCCTGGCCTGTCCTATTACCCATTGTTGTATACTTAGCCTTTCTCCACTTTTTCAGTGAGTGGCCGAGGACACAGAACTATGGCAAGGACAACCGCAAATGAAAACAAAAACAAAGAGCCCTCCCGCAATCCCACATATCTGCATTCTCCTCTCTCACTATTTAGAATCAGTGGTTCCTAACTCTTATATAACCCCAAATGGCAGAAACATCCACACATTCAAACAGTAAACTTGGGAATGCACCATTAAGATGAGAAGTCATAAGAAAATAGAATTGTGGGGGGCAGAATCCTAAGATGGCATCACAAGACCCTGGCTCTTGGTTATTCAATATAATACAAATCTTGGTGCTACTGTGGAGGGATTTGGCAGATATAATTGAAGTCCCAGATCAATTGTTCTAAAGTAGGGAGATCACCCAAGTGGGCTTGACCCAATCTCATGAGCCTTTTAAAAGCTGAGAATTTTCTCTGGCTGATCATAGAAGAGGAAGTCAGAGAGACTCAGAGTGTGAGCGGGATTTGGGGGGAGGGAGGGCATGATTCGGAGGGGATTCAAGTGGCTTCCAGAAGTTAGAGCTATTCCTGGCCAACAGCATGCATGAAAATGCGGACCTTAGTACTACAATCACAAAAATTGAATTCTTCCAACAACCTGAATTAGCTTGGAACCCAACCCAGCTGATACCTTGATATGGGCCTTATGAGACCCTATGCTGAGCCCACCTGGACATCTGACTGTTAAAGTAGACCATTAAATTTGTTGTAATTTGTTATACAGCAATAAAAACCAATATAAAAATTTCACTGTGTTTCTAGTTTCTTGGGATATATTGCTAGAAGTGGGATCACTGGGTCAAATGGGAGTTCCATTTTTAATTTTTTTGAGGAAACTCCATACTGTTCTCCACAGTGGCTTCACCAGTCTGCATTCCCACCAGCAGTGCATGAGGGTTCCTTTTTCTCCACATCCTTGCCAGCACTTGTCATTTGTTGATTTGTTGATGACAGCCATTCTGACAGGTGTGAGATAGTACCTTATTGTTGTTTTGATTTGCATCTCTCAGATGATTAGTGACTTTGAGCACGTTTTCATATAAAGGATATATGCACCCCTATATTCATAGCAGCACAATTTACCATAGCTAAGATTTGGAAACAGCCTAAGTGCCCATCAGCAGATGAGTGGATTAAAAAACTGTGGTATGTCTACACAATGGAATACTATGCTGCAGTAAAAAAGAAGGAATTCTTACCTCCCACTCATTTGTGGAATATAATGAACAACATAAACTGATGAGCAAAAACAGATCCAGAGACAGAGAAGCATTGATCAGACCGTCAAACCTCAGAGGGAAGGTAAGGGAGGGTGGGGGTAGAGGGAGAGATCAACCAAAGGACTTGTATGCATGCATATAAGCCTAACCAATGAACACAGACACCAGGAAGGTGAGGGCATAATTGGGGGGTGGGGGGACAATAGGGGTATAAGGACACATATGTAATACCTTAATCAATAAAAAAAATTAAATTAAAAAACAACAACAAAAATTAAAAAAAAATTTCACTGTGATAATATGAATTGTTGCAATGCACTCTATTCCTCATTTTAGTAAAATATATGCATCCTAGTTCTGTAAACTTTAGAGCTGGGGAATTAAGTTGAACCGTCCACAGACATAGGAAATGGATACCTATTTAAAGGTGAAGAGTTACAGTCATATTCAGGACAGACTGCTTTTCCAGGCGACTATGTACCTTTTAAAAAGAGTTTTAATGTCATTTTGAACACTACTCATCAGCAGGTTTATTTTATAAAGACAGAGAGAAGACAATTGTGTAAGATAGTTGATGGGACTTGAGTCTTAAATAAGTAAAGGGTGTATATTCCTATATTGTGATGTTTCTAATCTGTCAGAAAAAAAAAGTAAAGCCTTAGAAATGAGTCAGAGAGTAACTTGACAAAGAGAAATATCCTAGTTTAGGTCCTGCCAGCCATGAAATATTGGCTCTTTCATCTCTCTGAGGATGAAAGTAAGAGATGGAGAAAAAAGTACAATAATACCTATAGAAAGAAGAAAGGATGGACCAGGTTCTGCCAGGTGGCTCGTCCCTCATTTCCAACTAAAAGCTCTACCTCCTCACTGACCATTGAGCCGCATCACAAGATGTCTATGAGGACAACCAATGCATTTTGTAAAGCACTCAATAGTGACAAGTATTGCTTGATACCCAATAAATGTACATTCTTGCCCCTCCGGACTACCTACCAGTTAGTTGGGAATGCTGCTTCCCATTCCTGATGTAATTTTTGTTTGTTTGTTTGTTTGTTTTTCCCCATAACAGCAGCTCAATTAATTTAAGACCCTTGGAATACTTGGCTCAGCCCCTCCCTTCCTCTTTCAAGAAGTCAACTGTCCTTCCAGGGTCCAGTTCAGTCCCTACAGGAGGGGGCTTATGGAAGTCCAACTTTGCATGCAGTTCTGAGGTTCAGAATGAAAATCCCACTTGGCCAACAGACCTCATGCCAACGCCTTCAATTTGGTGATATTTTAGCCTAATCTTTAATGCTCTATTTTATTTTTCTACTTGTTCAAAACCAAAATGGGAAATAGGGTGCTGGTTACTGAAATTTCTCTTATGAGCTGCCAAGAACATCCCAAGAAGCGATAACTCATCTCCATTTTATTTTGAGGTACATGATTGAACTACCAAAAGTAGGACCCTCTGATTCTAAGGCATGTCCCTTAGTGGATGTCCCTCCTTATTTACAAATCTCTCTAATAAATTACATGAAGCAGTTTTCTGCCTCACAAACTCACCCAACCTGGGAGCTCTCTGTTCCAGAGATAAATGAGAAGGAAACTTAAATAAATGCTTATGGAATCCAGGAAATAATAACGTCACTTTAAATAATCTATTACAAAACCAACAAGTGTATTTATCTCCACATATACTTCTGTTTTGGAAAATTCCACTTGGAGATAACTGTGCAGCTGGAAAATCTCACATAGGCATACTTCCTGCCTTAATACTAATATTTTGTTTTCCCCATCCCCAAGAGCTAACATAATTTCAAGTATAAACTAACATGGATTAAAAATGTATACCATGGTGATGTTAAAAAAAAATCCAAACTGAATTTGGGGGGAATTAGAACACCTGAGATATAGAGCTAGTACTCCTGCTGACTAACAATGGTTACTTGATCAAATCATTTGATGTCATTGATAAACTTTGGTTAACTAATCTGTAAAATAAATTGTTAGGACTATAATCTACAAAGTCCCTTCCAACTCTAAAACTATGTCTTCCTAAGGGCCAATTACCTAAGAACACAGGAGTAGAATGAATCAGAAAGGTGGGGAAGTAACCCCCCGCCCCTCCCTGCAGCAGAGGGCGAGTACTACTGCCATCCAAAATTGTTCACATCATGGAGATGCCATGATAGAACAAAGTAGAATTATGGATTAAGGTATTAAACTAATGTTAGCTGCTGGAACAGATTAAAAAACTCCCAAATCTCAGTGGTGTAGGACAATAGAACTTTTCTCTTGTTCATGAAATCTTTGATGTGTATGTTTCTGGGGGGAGACAGAAGGGGGGCTCAGCAATGACTGAAGGCCCAAATCCCTCTGTCTTGTGGTCCCATCACCCTCAGGGCCTCTAATGCTTCCATTCCATCCAATGCAGAAACACAAGAAGGTACATCTGCTTCTTCACCACTCAGCTAAAGCAACATACATGATGACTTCTCTCATAGTCTATTGACAGTCTATCACAAGACCTGGCCTAAATATAAGAGGGCCAGAAAGAAGGTATGGAATTGTAGTTCCAGGCTGGGCATCCATTCACTAGCAATAACTTTCCTCTATGGAAAAATGGAAACTAGTCTTTAGGGAGCAATCACCTCATCTCTCAGAGTTACTGTGATGTGTTCCTCATGGATAAAAAACTTTCTATTTTCTACAGCAACTTTCACATTAGCAACTAATTTCTGCGTTATCTGGTTTTAATTATGGGACCCAAGTGTGCCAAGTAAAACAGCACCATTCATGACTAAAATCGAGCTGACCTCAGCTGAAATCCAGTGTGTGTTTTGTTCTGTGTACCTTTTTGTTTGCAAATGTGTGCAAGCAGAAACCAGAGCCAGATGCTGCCAGAGGAGAAAACGTGACAGCGGTTCTTTCTATCTGACTGTAATGCGGGCAAATGCATGAAGAATGGCTGGATTCAGGTAGAATTCAGCTCCTCAAGAATATTCCACAAAATATGTATATATTCCTTGATTGCTCATTCATCATATTTTGGCTTATTGAACTGTTGACAGAGTTATATTTCTTGTTTTGTGGGGGGGAAAATACACTTCAAAAAAGTGTCATGTTATTATCTAGATAGCTGAACCTTGTTCAATTTGTTTTCTGAGGCAAAGAAAAGTCTAGATTTAGTATGCAGTTTTGCACCCAGTAGAAACATTCAGATCTCGGATTTTGTATTTGATAACATCGCCACCATACTTTACTATTTATGTGTAAAATAAAAACTTATTAAACATGCAAATTAAGGCCTCTAGACCAGCAAGAAATATCAACCACAGCAAGGGCTGGGAAACTTTTTCTGTAAAGGGCCAAATAGTCGTTATTTTAGGCTTCATGAGCCATGTAGTCTCTGTCCCCACTACTCAATGTTGCCTTTGTAGCAGGAAAGCAGAAAGCAGCCATATTTGATATGTAAACAAATAGGCATGGCTGTGTTCCAATAAAACTTTATTTATAAAAACAGGCAATATACTGGATGTGACCCACAGACCAGAGTTTACAGATCCCTAAACGAGAGACAAGATGGCAGAAAAACCCAAGATGGAAAACTCACCCATGACTGGGAGAGAGCCTCAATTTTTCTCTTCCCTTTGGAGCAGGATCTTCTAGCTTTGTTTAGAACTTCTTGTGTAAATTAAACAGCATTTCCATTATAAACAGGTGATAAAGGGAAGAGAGCTTTACCAGCTGCTAATGAACAGAGTTTGAGACCCAGGGGACCGTGTTCTAATTCTGGTTCTGTCAGTGTGGGGACTGTGAACTTGCCTGCCTCATTTAACTTCAATCGGCTTTTGTTTCTGCTTCCCTAAAATCAGGGAGTTAGGCGAGATTACCTCAAATATCCTTTCTATCTCTCAAGTTCCTTTTAGCCTGGAAAGAAAGCTAACTGAGCTGGAAAAACACTTTAGACTTGGACTCAGAGGGCACAGTTCTACAGCTTGCCAAGTATGTCACCTTGGATGAGTTACTTAAACTCTCTAAGCCTCAATTTCCTCAACTGGTCAGTGGATCTCATACTCCCTACCTGACAGGATGGAAGGAAAGTAAATAGCAGGAGGTGGGAGGTGAAGGAGGGTGCAGAAGCACATTGAATGTTCTGTGTGAGCTGAATTCCAATTGTGGATTCCATGACGAATTTAGAGAAACTATCTCCAGTCCAGTTATCCTAATATAACAATCAAATCTGCCCCTACCAGCCTTAGAATCTAGTCTAATTCTTAAGCAAGTGATCATAAAAAAAACAAGTTAAAGTAAGTAAAAATAAATAAATAAATAAATATGGCAGATCAAGGCTAAGCACAAGGTTTCAAGAATACAGTCCCCATAGGGCAGAAAGCTCCAAGCAGGAAGTGGCCACAAATGGGGATTCACCCAAGTTCTGGCCCCCTGTTTAAAAAGTTTGAGGACCCCTGGTTTCAAGAATACAGTTCCCACAGGGCAGAAAGCTCAAAGCAGGAAGTGGCCACAAATGGGGATTCACGCAAGTCCCTTCATTGGACACTCATAGAACTAACCTCCAACTTTTCCCTTCCTTGTGGCTGTTTCTTTATCACAGACCAAGCTACAAACCCACATCCTAACAGAGGGCTGTCCAATGCACAATTAGGATGAAAGTTTATTAGCTCCATTGTGCCAGTCACCATGCTGGCATCCTGGGTCACGTCTTCTCACTGTACCTTTGCCGCTTTGCTCTGCAGCGGGCATTATGATTCTCACTCTCACTGAGGCAGAGGCTCAAGCCCCACAGGCCGAAATAACTTAGTGAAAGCCAAACCACATGGGAGCCACAGGTCATGTTCTTGCTCTTAGGCATGCATCTCAAGAGAGGTTAAGAATCTCTGGGCAGAAATGGTGACCCACAGAGGCAGGGAATCTGAAATCAAACTTCTGTGTGAACCTGAAAATCAGGGACTGCTACCCCCAAAACCACTGGGCTCTGAAAAGATGGATAAGGCAGGGGGATGATCAGAACCCAAGTCGGGAGTACCAGATTGCTGTTCTTGACATCGGAACAGGGCCTTGAATGTGGCAGGAGAACACCATGTGTTTGAATGAAAGAATGAATGAATGAATGAATGAATGAATCACTGAAGGACTGGCTTATATCCAGGTTTCCAGTACCATACTGATCATTAGATAAAAATGACTATTGTTTTGATTTATTTTGTGTGTGTGTGTTTGTGTTTAACGCATGTTCTTGCCCTTGCTAACAAATCACATTTTCGTCCTAACTCACCTAGCTTTCACCCTTTGGAAGCCTGTCCTCCTATTTTCTTTGGCCTCATATACTTCTTCCCTGGTTTCTGATTCCCATCCTCCTTCATCTTCATCCCAAATGCTTTCAGAAAATGAGCTGGAGAATTTTTTTTTTTTCACCAGTGCAATATGGGGTGAGAGGGGAGAATTTCTTGTTTGTATGTACATTTATATTGTATGACTTTCCTCTATAAACTTTTTAAAAAGCACTAATTTGAGTTCACTCATGTAAGGCCATGTGTTTCTTGTTAAGAAACCTATTTTCAAATATGGGGATGATAATAAGAAGGAAGAGGGTTATTTAAGGAATAGGTAAGCTAAGCTTGAGTTTCTTTGGAAACTAAACAACAGCAGACCCTATTGGCAGCTGTATCTACCGTGACCAATGAACATGCACTTGTTTTTTCAGGGAACTTCTTCTCTAGCCCCCTGGTATCTCCTTCATGCAGGGTCTGTGCTAGGTCAAAAAGGAGTCCAGAAAAAAAGTTAAAATCTGAGAATACGTGATTCTAGGAACTGTCTCATGAGTTTTCAGGATAGAGAAGTTAGCCTGCTTTGGAACTGAAATTAACCTCATTCAGCATCAACAAGAATGTGGGGAGTAACTGAGAATGAGCCCTTATTTGATTCAACACACAAGATAGGCAGAAGGATGGGAAATAGTCTCATGCTTATTCAGCATCTAATAAGTGTCAGGCCCTGGGCTAGATTTTTTTTATATTAAATTTTAGCATCAGAACCACTTTAAGATTCAAGTTAAAAAATGAGGCATAAAGACTTAAGTGAACTATTCCAAGCTACAAGATATGGAAATGCATGAACAGGAATTTGAACTCCAGTTGGTTGGACCCTGAAGCCCTTATTGTTCTTGCAACCATGCTACACACAGGAGCGGCCTCCACCCAGCAGGAAAAGAGCAGTTCAACAGTAGTTGGATGGGGTAACTTGGCAAGAAGACAAAGTAAGGACCCATGAAACAAACACTTAAAAAAAATATGTGTGTGTGGATTTTTTTTTGTGTTTTTTTAATTGATTTCAAAGAGAAAGGGCGAGGGCGAGAGAGATAGAAACATCAATGATTAGAAAGAATCATGGATAGGTTGCCTCCTGCATGCCTCTTACTGGGGATCGAGCCTGCAACCTGGGCATGTGCCCTGACCAGGAATCAAACCATGATCTCCTTGTTCATGGGTCAATGCTCAACCACTGAGCCACACCAGCTGGGCACAAACATCTTTTGAATAAAGTGGGTATTTCATCAGAGATCCCTCATCTCACTGGACTCAAGCAGGGCAAGGGAGGCAGGTCCCTGGCACTGCAGGCAGCTGCCGAGTCTTCTTGTGGAGTGTCACAGCCCCATGACACTCACAGGGTCATGAGTAGCGAAGACTCGCCCAACTGGCCAAAGGATTAGCGCACTTACTGAGTATCTGTAGCAACAGCTCCCATTTCGTAACTGTGTACCATGGGCCAGGCATGGTGAGTTTTGCTAAGCACTTTGCATATATAATGTCATTTTACCTGCATAACCTTTGGAGGAGGTACTATTATTCCCACTTTTTAACTTATTGTTATTAAATGAGAAAATGGTGGCCTGATAGTTTGCTTTTCAAGGTCCATAATTTGTTTGGTAACAGAGCCAGGATTCGAGCCCAACTTTGCCTCCTACTAGAATCTGTGCTCTTAATCTTTAAATTCTCCACTCATAAAAAACAGCATTTACTGCCCTAGCTGGTTTGACTCAGTGGATAGAGCATCTGTGGACTGAAGGGTCCTGGGTTTGATTCCAGTCAAGGGCACATGTCCAGGTTGCGGGCTCGATCCTCAGTAGGGGGCATGCAGGAGGCAGCCAATCAGTGATTCTCTCTCATCACTGATGTTTCTATCTGTCTCTCCCTCTCCCTTCCTCTCTGAAATCAATAAAAATATATATTTTTAAAAACTGCATTTACTGAAGCCTGATAACTACATGCAATTCACACATCAGCCCAGAGGCCCATAAAGGATAGGTGTGGCTTTAGTGAGCAGGATTCACTATGGGATGTGAGCTGGGATGGGATGCAGAATGGAACCCACAGAGGACAGAAGAACCAGGTGCCATACAGGGTCCAGGTGGGACCAGAAGAGACACCACGGCAATTTGTAAAAAAGGAGTGGGTATTGTCAGTCAATGCACACACCGCTTTTGTGGAATATTATTGTGGCATTCTCTATATACTGTGTGCGTGTCAGCGCGCGCACAGACACACACACACTGCACTGAGATATATATGCAATCGTTTGCCACTAATCTTTTTGTGTGCATCGATCAAGTTTTAAGTTAAAACCACCAGAGCAAATATTGACACAGAGGTGTTCGGGCACTGGATCAGGCCAGCTGAGAAAAGCAGGCACGCTGGCGGTAGCCAGGAAGAGCAAGCACACACACCACCAGCTTGTTGAAGGACACATTTCAGAGTCCCTTGGGGGGCCTCTTCCAAAGGCCACTCACTGCCTGCCACAGGGGCGGGATCTGAATTGGTCTGGTTCGTGGATATTCCTTTTGGGAGGAGGCGAGGCAGACAAGAGGAGGAAAGCAACATAAGAAAGACATCTCAGTATCTCCTGAGGAAGTTATGAAGAAAGAAGTTACCATGTTCCACTCCTGAAGTCCAAAAGAGGAAATCAAATCAATTCTAGTCCTTTGTGAGCAGGGGTGGAGAGCTGCTTCAGCATTGCCTGCAGGGAGGGTGGGAAGGCGAAGGCATCCACTGCTGCAAGGGAGGAGTCCCAGTTGAGCTTAAGGGACAGGCAAGGCTTTACGGCTGCTTAACCAGCAGAGAGGGACAGAGGCCACAGGTGACAGCTGCCACCACTGCCCACGCACAGACAGATATGAGATTACAGGTTCTTGCTTTTCCTTTTACTCTGTTTTCTTAATAAAGCACAGACTGGCATTCCGTATAGCTGCAATTACTATTACGGCACTAGATTATAATGTGGGATCTGATAATAATTAAAAAAAACAAAAAACATCATGCAGCTTTGCTTCTCTCGGGGTCTTGAATGACTTGTCCAGGAGACTGGTTTGGGGCTTTTTCAAGTCGGCTGCATTCAAAACAGACAATGGGCTGAATTTCAATGAGGTGTTCACACCACGTAAGGTTCTCCACACCAGATCTGCAGCCTCCATGTCAAGAACAAACAGGATCTTGTAGCCTAAACTCAGGAATCTCTACCTTCTATTCAGGCCCCCGGCAAGCCTTCTCTCCTAGTGTATATGTTCAGGATTTGATATGTTCTTTCAAATGAGGGTTTTTTTAAATGTGAAACAATATATCAGTTTTATAGTTTTGGATTCTACATCAGGCAGGGTCCAGTCAAATAAACAAAACCATTTTAGATATTTCAAGCTGAGGGGATATAATACAGGAAATTATTTGCACAGATGGCAAAGGAGCTGAGACCACAAATGGGGGGCAGTGAGCAATCTAGAAATCACCCGCAGCAGGAAGCCAAGCATCCTGGGGCCTCATGAGGGGGAGCGGGGCCCACCCTGCGTGGGATAGGGCGGGACGGCCCATCCCGGAAGAGCTGATCAGAGAAGAAATCATCTCCTGGAGTCAATGCTCAAAGCAGAGGCCGAGGATCCGCTAGCTTCTGCCCTCTGTCCCTCTCCAATTTCCTTTCTTGTTTTAAATGTCTTTTTTTCTTGTTTAATTGAGATACAGTTGGCCTATAACATTGTATTCATTTCAGGTATAATGATGCGATATTTGTATGTATTGCAAAATGGTCGCCACAATTAGTTTAATTTAACATCTGTCACCACATATAGTTACAAATTTCTTGTTTTGAGATGAGAACTTTCAGAATCTACTCTTTGGGAAACTTTCAAATATGCAATACATTATTATTATTATTTTAATATATATTTTTAATGATTTCAGAGAGGAAAGGAGGGGGAGAGAGAAACAGAAACATCAGTGATGAGAGAGAATCATTGATCGGCTGCCTCCTGCACGCCCCTCACATGTGATTGAGCCTGCAACCCAAGCATGTGTCCTGACCAGGAACTGAACCCTGACCTCCTGATTCATAGTTCAGTGCTCAACCACCAAACAATGCTGGCCGGGTAATACAGTATTTTTAACTATAGTCACCACACTGTACATTACATTCCCAGGACTTATTTATTTTAGAATTGGAAGTCTGTATCTTTTGACCGCCCTTCACATCATATCTCAACCCCCACCCCTCGCCTCTAGCAACTGCCAATCTGTTCTCCTCATTTGTGAGCTGGGTGTTTGTTTGCTTGTTTGTTTTTAGAGTCCATATAAGTGAAATCATATGGTTCATGAAGTCTTTCCATGTGAATGGAGTTGTACTAGATTCAGAAACTACAGGGATAAACATGACCCAGAGCAGCTTTGCAAATGCAAATTTCCACGACAATTCTCTGCCCAGAAGGGAAGCAGGCTGTTCCGTAAACAAGGACGGTATGTGCTATTGCAGGCGTTCATAGGATGCTACCCAGTGGGCCAGGAGACTTGCTAACCACAGGACAGAATCAAGGAGGCGGAATCAGGAATATGAAAACAAACACCATTGTTTCTTGCTCGTAGGAGCCATACACTCTCTCACCTCAAGAACAAGACTCTAGCCAGCATGTCTGAGATCAATCTCCACTCAGCCAATCGGCGTTGGCAGCTTTGGTTTCAGACATTTTCTTTGGCGAAAAGAGGCAGTTCAACATTTTCTGAACTCCAATTCTACTTTTTTTTTTTCATCCTAAAATCAAAGGGAGAAGTTAACCCATTTTCTTTTCAGGATGATGATCATCAGAGGGAGAGTATGTGTCTGACACACACAGGTTTTCATTTCTCCTGCCAGGGATGCCTCTCTGCTTACAGTAACGAGCCTTTGAGAGATGCTGCTCCTGCCCTGAGCTTGATTGACATCCTTCCTCCACCTGCTAATTACCAAGGCTATTTGTAGTTACATAAAGTTGGCTCTCAACTTTTCCTCTTTGATATTCCAGTGACTGTATCATGGCACCGGTGATAACCTGAGAGCCACAGTATTGAAATATCATAAATATAATGAGAAAGTAGCACCATTGGCTTCACCATGAGAGACAAGAACATGTACTTGGAGCGGAAATCCTCTATGAAAAGAATTATCACATGAGCATCAAAACACCAATATATACAACTTATGTCATTATACACTATAATTTGATGAAGTAGAATTTATTTTTTTCTTAAAAAAAATTTTTTTTCTTTCTTGATGAAGTAGAATTTAAATGTAAATACATTTGACTCGTGCCTGGAGGATATAAAGCCGAAAACAATCTTCCATCAATTGCTGAGACCTTTCAAATAAGCATAGTTGATGTGTTCTTAACACATCTCTTGCTAAAATACACAAACAAACAATAAACAAGTTACATGTGAGCTTGTCCTTAGGGATATGTGGAGGCTAAAACTCAACAGCAGCAGGAAAAGGGTTACTTCCAACCCAGCCTTGGAACATGGAGACACACAGGTACTGTGCCCTGAACATGTAATATTTATAACAGCCATACAACTTTAATTTTTTCTTCTTTGCTGTGGAAAAAAAAATAGTACTTTTTCTTTTCTTTAATGTAAAGCTCAGCACTGCAGGGGGAAGGAAAAAAAGAACCTGAATCTTCAGTTGGAATTTTCCACCGCCCCCATCAGTCTAGTTAGGGGAGCATCGCGGGGACAGGGAGCTAGGAGGGAGGGCAGGGACATTGATTTGTCTTGGAGAATCTCATAAAGGCTTCACGGTCCACGAGGCTGATTTCGCATCGGCTAAGTTGGTGATTATGCCTGACTCACTTTTGCAACCTTTGTGGACACGAAGAATGACCATATGTGGACAGACAGCGCGTGGAACTGATGTCTGCTATAGAAAACCAAGGCAATTTGTTCCTTGCTGTGAGCATTTGCATGAGCTCCTATTTTCCTTGGGGTAGAAATTAGTATAAAAGTCTTTACTCCCCAAATATCCTCTCCTCCCTCCATGTTCCATTTATTTTTAGAGTGAGAATTAAGTAATTATCTGGGCCAGGCCCCCTGTAATTCTTATAAAAAAGCAAGCAAATAAAACAGGATTCGGGGGCCTTTGTCGTGTGTAGGACATTGGCGACAAGAAAGAGAATAATATGTAAATGAAAGACCTATAAGTATATTTATGAGTCATGATTTTATTTGAGAGCCTCATGCATTTAGGTCCCCTAAAATCTTTAAAGAGAAGAAGCAGGCAAATGTTGTAGCTTTAGAATTTCTGGTAGGATTTTGACCTTGCAATGTGGGGGTACCTGCTCCATAGGGCAATGATTCTTACACTTTTCGTGGCCTGAATCACTTTGGACCTCGGACAAAAATCTATAGCCCTGTCTCCACAAGGATCACAAACACAAACATCTTCAAAAGTGTGTATATGTTTTCAGGGCACTGACAGGCCCCGAAAGTGCCCTCTTGGGGTTCCTTGGACTTCAAGTTATGAATTCATGCTAGAGGAATCATGAAATAACCAAGGCTCACTCACTGACCACAACTTTCAAAATAATAATAATTTATTATTATTATGGGGCGTTGAGATGGGAAAGGCAGATAAAAGGGAAAATGCATAGATTCCTACACATGGAGTTTTTATTCCCCCACCTACCCTGGTGCCAAAACCCCATGAATTGTCTGCACTGACAACAATAAGAGTTATGATCATCAATCTCTAGTGCTCGTTAAGTGCTGATTATATGTCTGGCATTGTCCCAAGTGTGTTGGCTGAATGGGCACTTTCAATCCACAAAGCAGCTCTGGAAGGTAGGCACTCGGTGTATTTGTAGCGACTATTCGCAAATTGTGGCACAGAGAGAATAAAGCTCTACATCTAAGCCATGTAATGCTAGAACCTCTATGATAAACAATGATGCAACATGTTTTCCTACAGAGCCCTGCCTTCACACCAGAGCCCACGGCCCATGCCACACGTGAGTTCCAACCTAGGAGAGAATGCCTTGCAGGAGGTGGTGCCTATGCCAACCGGATAGATCTTCCCCAGATGTGGGTAACTCCGGTGCCTAATATAGCGTTTTCCTTTATTCATAGGGACACCCTTCGCTAGAATAAACACATACTGCAATGACACGTCTCTTTCACGCAGGGAGCGTTCTCAGTCACATAGTCTACCACCAGCTGTGATCAGTGAGGGCTCCTCAGCCAGCGGGGAGAGAAGCGTGGAGAGGGGAGTGGGGGGCGGAGGATGCAGAGAAAGCCTCTTCCGAGTTTCTTCTCAAAATCCCAGGAAAGTGTGAACGTGCAAGTAAATATAGCAATGTGTTTGTATAATGCTGTTTTCGCAAGCAACTATCGGGGTCAGGAATCTATTAAAATCCTTCCAGTAAGTTATCCCAAATGTGTGGACCAAATCCCGGGAAAAGGCGCTCCCTCGCAGTGCGGGCCTTCAGCTAAGCTCTGCAGCTTGGAGGCAGAAGGTAATCACAGCGGCCACAGCCTGCACCTCAGCCCAGAGCTGGTCTCCCCCTCCCCCCAGCTGTGCTTTCAGCTTCTGCTCACACCCAGTGGCATGATGCGACAGCCAAGAGGGGCAGCAACAGGCAACTCACACTCCAAGTCTGAACTTTGAATTCATGGGGTTATCCCAGTTTGCTTCCTTGAGAGGGGAGAGAAGGCTGGCGTGTCAGGTCACCTGCTCTAATTGTCCCTTTCCCTGGTTCCTACTGTCGCCTCAGCAGAAAGAAGAAAGTATGCACTTATGGGAATTGCAGCATTCACTTTTCACGGGGGCATGTGTGCACCGGGACCCACAGGTTTCAGCCTCAGTATCCCCAGTGTGCCTCCCAACCTCTCTGTGGTGACCAGGACTTGTCTCGGAACCAGACACACCACAAAAGGTGATCAGAAAGATTCAGTAAGAAAAATTTAGCAAAGCCTGTAGAAGAATAAAAAGCCTTATAAAGCATTGCAAAAAAAAAAATATATACCAAAAATCTCAATGTTTTAAAATATATCTAGTTTTTAACATGAGCACCATCTAATCCCAAATGGAGTAAACCAGGGATCAGCAAAGTTTTCTAGGGAGGGCCTTATCGTAACTGTTTTAGGCTTTGTGGGCTGTGAGGTCTGTGTGAAGGTTACTCCAATTTGCCCTTGCCAGAGAGGAGCCATAGATAATATGTAAATAGTGACTGGGCGTGGCTGTGTGCTAATAAAACTTTATTCATGGTCACTGGGATTTGAGTTTCATATAACTTTCATGTATCATGAAACAGTATTCCTCTTCTGATTTTTTCCCAAGCATCTAAAATGTAAAGGCTTTTTAGCTTGCAAGCCACACACAGAGAGGTTGGGGCTGATTTGGCCCTGGGACAAGTCGTTTGCCAATCCCTGGACTGGATCATCACTAAGGCAGCAGCAGATCAGTAGACCATGGACTTGCCTCTCAGGCAGTGATAGAGCAACCCCAGGGCATCCAAGAGCTCAGAGAGTGGGGGAAGGAAACAGCAGGACTAGAGCACTTGGTGGCCTGCTCCTTAGAATAGTGGCTCTGAACCTTCTCAGCCCTGTGAGGGGAAGTAAACCTTGTTGCACCATCTTTGCCCCGAGCAGGGCAGTGAGTGCCTGAGAAAGAATGGGCTCTCTATGTGCTGGGATGCTGCAGAGCCTGAGGAAGGTCATCCTTGTCCTTTTAGCCAGAGCAGCTCAGACTCTTCACATAGCCAATGGTTGAGCACTAAACTAATGATGACTCCAATTGACAACAATCCTCCTATACAATAAAAAGGTAATATACAAATTGACCCTAACAGCAGAACAACCAGGAATGACTGGTCGCTATGACGTGCACTGCCCACCAGGGGGCAGACGCTCAATGCAGGAGCTGCCCTCTGGTGGTCAGTGCGCTCCCACAGGGGAAGCTCCACTCAGGCACAAGCTGGGCTGATGGCTGCGAGCACAGTGGTGGTGGTGGGAGCCTCTCCCACCTCCTTGGAAGCGCTAAAGATGTCCAACTGCAGCTTAGGCCCATTTCCCACAGGCTCCTGGGCTGCCAGAGGGAAGTCTGACTGCCAGCTTAGGCCTGATCCCCGGGGAGCAGGCCTAAGCCGGCAGGTGGACATCCCCCGAGGGCTCCCGACTGCGAGAGAATGCAGGCCGGGCTGAGGGACTCCCCTGAGTGCATGAATTTTCATGCACTGGGACTCTAATCTATATATTTAAAGCCTAAGCGATCAAACCACCGAACGACAGGTCGACTGGTGAGCGGGCCTAAGCCGGCAGGTGGACATCCCCCGAGGGCTTCCCGACTGCGAGAGAATGCAGGCCAGGCTGAGGGACTCCTCTGAGTGCATGAATTTCCGTGCATTGGGACTCTAGTCTATATATTTAAAACCTAAGCGATCAAACCACAGAACAACAGGTCGACTGGTCAACCAGTCGCTATGATCTATGCTGACCACCAGGGGGCAGACACTCAATGCAGGAGCTGCCTCCTGGTGGTCAGTGCGCTCTCAGAGCCAACCTCCCCTGGCCGGCCAACCTCCCAAAGCCCCTCCTCCTGGCTGGCCCGCCAACCTCCTGCAGTCCCTCCTTCTCCCCCCTCCCCCAGCTGGCCCACCCAGATCAGCCCGGGCCCCGATCAGGGCAAGAGATAGCCCTGATTGGCCCTGATTGCTGGCCAGGCCGTGGGACCCACCCATGAATTCATGCACCGGGCCTCTAGTAACAAAAATAACCAAAGTTTGCATTCCTTTCTGAACTGTCTTTTCATATCCTTTGCCCTTTATTCTATTGGTTTCACTTTTTTCTTATTCTTTTCTGTGGGTTCTTTGTAAATTAAGGAAATTTGCTTTGTGATTCATACTGAAAACACATCTTCCTGTCTGTTATTTTTTCTTTTCACTTATTTATTTATATTTACTTATCAGTATATTTTATATGCTATATAGAAAAGTTCTTTTAACCTGTATAAATTCAGACTTATTATTTCTTTAACAGTTCCTGGGCAATGATTTATTTGCCATGTAATAAGCATCTTAGTAGTCTCATCATGAGCAAAGTTATTGTCTGGTCCATTTTGGCTGCTACAACAAAGTATCACAGTTCTGCAGGCTGGGAGGTCCAAAATTAGGGACTGGCAGATTCAGTGTCTGGCAAGAGCCCCCTTCCTGGTTCATAGATGGCTGTCTGTCTTCTCACCGTGTCTTCACATGGTGGAAGGGGCAAGGGAGCTCTCTTCTTCCTCTTTTATAAGGACACTAACCCCATTCACAGGGCTTCACCCTCATGATCTAATGACCTCCCAAAGGCCCCACCTCCAAACACCATCACGTTGGGGATGAGTTTTCAACATATGAATTCTGAGGCACTCAAACATTCAGTCGATAGTAGTTATACAGAAGAAAGAATTCCTAGAGTCTTGGCAATAAAAGTGCTCTTAGAGAAAACCAAGAAAAGGTTACCAATCAAGGACAGACTCTCTTCCTTGATATGTCTGTTGTGAGATCAGCCAGCTTCTCCTTTAGCCTCTACAGAAATTGAGTTTCGTAGTTTAAGAGTCAGCTCTTTATATTATTAAGCAACTTTTTATTTATTTGTTCAAATAAGAGATAGGGAACTGTGGTCTGGGCAGGGGAGCAGTGCACATGAAGGTCAAGGGCAGGAGAAGATGGCATCTTCAGGGCTGCACATTCTTCACCTTAATGTGAGCTAGTTCCTCCTCATACACAGCCAAAAACTCTCTCCCAGTGTTTTATCACGACTTTGTAATAAAGTGAACATATTTGAAATAAAAGATTCCACCAATCTTTTCGATCCATGCTGCAAAATTCAAACCAACACTACATGATAAGGATCATCACTAACTAATTGCATAATAAATCCTGGCACAGATTTCATTGCCTGGTGATATTATCAAGTAAAAAGTATTTTTTCCAGTGTAAGGGAATAAGATGTACTTCTGTGAGTTTGCCTGTAAACTAAGTTCTGTATATCAATACCATTTTCTACTGACTTTTATAATGTAATTAGGTATGTGATGGCCTTGTATCAACATCCATTATGCAAATGGAGATATGTTCCCATGGAGAATATTTGAGATGGAAAAGCATACAGCATATCTAGAAATATAAAGAAATTACACTAAGAATTGTGAGAGAAATAAAGCAATAACTCCAAACTCCCAAAATTAAAACTATAGAGAAGAGGAACAAGGCGGGGGCGGGGGGGCAGGGAAAGACCAAAGATAGATTTATAGCTTGAAATGATAATTACTCCAAGGAAGGACTTTAACCTTTTATTGCTCACCTCTCTCTCTGTGAGGGAATAGAGAGAAGTGCTGAGAGGTAGCAGTCCCATGATGCACTCTGTTCCCGATGGCTGATGCTGCATCCTCTTAGAACACATGGGTAGTAGGCTTGCCTGACTTACCAAATTGAAATACAAAACACCCAGTTCAATTTAAATTTCAGATTTAAAAAAATGAATAAACTTTAGTGTAAATATGTCTCAAATATTGCATAGGTGCCCTGTATTCTATCTGGCAATCCTAATAGATGGTCAACTTCTTATTTTCCCTTTGGAAATTCCAAACTCCATAAAAATGACCCTTGAGGTAACTCAAAACATACAAGCTCTTTCTACTCAGTGTTAAATACACTTAGTTGTCATGTAAAAAGACATACTTGTCCTAAGAAGTTTAAAACATCTTAGAAAACTCCCAATCACATATTTCATCCATACATAAGCATGGTCTGACTGAGAAACAATGACCACTTGGTTTCCACTGGAACATCCATTGGGTTAAAAAAAATCACCATCTTTGTTCCATTTTGAATGGTGTTTCCTATTCAAACCATAATATCTTCAAAGATGATCTTGACTTGCCATGAGACACCTTAGGCCAGGCAGCAGTCAGACTGTGTGGTGAGAGGCCCATGGATTCCTCTTTGTGGTGTCTCCTTGTAAATACACAACGTGGGAGGACTTGACATGAAAACAAAATCTCATTGGATTATAAGTAAAACTGATCACTTCTGACATCTCCTGGGCCAGTTTGAAAACAACAGTTTAGGTAATGACTTCATAAAGAAAGTTAAAGCTCCCTGTGGAATAGATAAGAAGAAGTGTCCTCATCAGCTAATCCAAGTAAAGGGGCAAATGAGCGAGCAAATCACAGTCTATATTGAACAATACTAATAAAAATAGGTCTCATTTTGTGTCATGTTTTATATATATTAAATCATTTATTACTCAGAATAGTCCTGTATGACAGGATTATTATCTTCATTTTACTACTCGGAAGCCTAAATCACAGAAAAGTTACATAATGACCCAAGATGACACTGCTAAGCAGCGGTCAAGATGAAATTCAAACTAAGGCAGGGAATATGATGTTTCCTTCCTAGGATGCACTTGCCCCTCAGATTATCCAATAAGCAAAAGTCAAAATAAGATATTGTCAACAGCCATGTTGAGCAAATCTAGTGGCCTCTCCAGAGGGCTGATTCTACCAGAATCTTTTCTGAGCATCCTCAGTCTCACAACAAAGACCTAACACTGCAGTAGACACCCTTTTAACTGATGAGCATAGTGTGAGATGGACCTGCCTCACCACCCAGTATTCTCCCAGAAGTGAAGCAACATGGATGGTAAAAAAGTAGAGTGAACTGAGTGTGTGAGACCTGCCTGGAACCATGTGACTTTGCACAGGTCACAGGCTTCCACATTGTAGTGTTTTCCTCATCAGAACAGAAAATGACAAATGGTACCAGGCTAGACTGAGTTCCCACTGGTGCCAGGCACAAGGCTAGGCACTTAGCATACATGATGCTGAGAACACTGTGAGCATAAACCCCATTGATGTCCTTGCTTTGTAGATGAAGAGATTGAGTTGCAGGGGACTAAAGTCACACAGCTAATTAGAAACAAAGCCAGGATTTACATACGGTCTACTTTACTTCTTGGGAGCAGCCTGAGCTAAGTGTGCAGGTTATGGTATTCATGTTGCCTGGACCTAGTCCGGTCCAACACTTATTTTTTTTGCTGTATGACATGATGTAAATTATTTAACCTTCCTGTGCCTTGCTACTTCTCCTGCATGTTGGGGAAAATAATAGTTTCTGGCTATTACTATTACTTTGTTATTACTATTTATGCCCTTCCTATTTCAACACATTTTCTTTGTATCAGAAAAGAAAGGATTTATAGTTCAAAAGGTCCGTAATTCCTGAAATTCTAGAAATCTGAAACAAAGACCAAAGTTTCTTCAGGATTAAAGAAGTTCTTATGAAGGGCTACCGGGAAAAGATCAAAAGGAGAAAAGATCTGAAATACTCAATCCTTTGAGTTTTAAGTATTTTATTCCCATTGGGTTTGTGATATTCAAATGCTAACACTTTGCATGAACTTGGAAAGTTCTCTCCTTGGTTATCAACACATTTCTTAAGAAGCATCCTTAAATGAAAAATTCAGCTATATGGCCTGCCATCTCCCTTACCTCTTTACCCCCTATCCTGACAGGCATATCACCCTGAATAACCTGAATATGCATTGTTTTAAGAGTAAGCACCTAAGGTTCCACCTGTCCCTCTTACTCATATCTTCTCCCTTATAGGGTAAGGACAAAATGAATTGAAGGTGAAAGGTGTCATTGCTGTGTTTTAGGTTTTGTTAGACTTTATTCCTCACCCAACTGCCTCTCCTCTGCACCCGCTATGGTGTGGGTAAGTCGCATACTTCTCTTATCTACTTCATTCGGTGGGAGACAGAAATGATGGCTGCTGAGGTCCAGGTGCCTTCTTAGTCTCCATGGGGATCAATGACTAAGTCCTGATGCCACCAGCATTTGCACAGACACCTGCCCATGCATGAACACCACAACATGACTTATGGGACAGCTAAGGACTTCCTTTGATGACCTCTCATGCCCTATCCCTTCCGCTCGCCCACATTGAATTGCTCCAGCCCTTGAATGCCCGATGTACTCTCCCTCCTCTCATCATGCCCCATGGAAATAATTCTTCTGTATAGAAATCATCCTTCACCCCTCACCTGTACTCACCCTAAATGGCTAGTTTAAACACAGCATCCTCTAAGAAGCCATTTCTGATCACCAAGTCTGGATGAGTTGTCCTTCTGCGTATTTCTATACCCTAAGTGTCAGTCAACCCACATTTATTCAACATCTAAGTCCTGCTCTAAGCAATGAAGAAAATACTGTTAAACAAGTCAATGAAGGGAGAGGTGCTATGTTTTCTATAGACCTGTGATTCCGTCTATAATTTTATGGATTTCTATTGTGTATCTTTTTTATTTTTGGTGTATTAGAATCATTGGTTTAAAAGGAAAAATACCTACCTACACGATAATCTTTAACTTAAATTCCACACCTCTATAATAGAAAGAAAATTATTTCTATTATTTATTATGAAGTTACTATGCAAGCTCTTCTCATGATTTACATAAATACCATCACATATCATTTATAAAGTTGTTGTAAAGCCTAAATATAGTCCTGTGCCCTTCCTGCCTCACATAGCACACTGAATCAGGGTCCACACCTCTTCATACCTTCCCCACTCCTGTATTAGAATCACACATCCATGCTGTATGGCATCTGACTTTACCCTGTCTCCTGTTAGAGTGAATATGGTGTATTTTTCCATCCATTGAGGTTGGGCATGGCCATGTGACATACGTTGGCCAATGGAAAGTGGGCTGAAGTGAGGATGCACCTGTTCTGAACTAAACTCTCAGCAGGTAGAGTAAGTTTCCACTTTCTTCTTCCCTCTAGAAATGTTGCTATAAGAATAACATGACCCAAAGTTGCCTTTTCAAGCAGAATGAGACTCACTGGAGCCAAGCCTAGCTGACCTGCAGCCTGACACAGAGCTGCCCAAGCTTACCACAGACCCATGAAGCAAAAATTAAATGCTTATTGTTTTAAGTTGCCCAGTTTTGGTGTTACACAACAATACTGCACTAATAGTTGAGCAATATACTAACGGTTATCACACATTATATTGTTCTTTCAATGATTTTAAACTCCCCAAAGTCAGGATCAGGGTCTATCTGATCCACTGTTTTTTCTCTCATTGTTTAGGACAATTTATAGTGTATAATATTTAATAGTCAACAAATCTATTTCATGAACTTCTTATATTAGTCTAGTCCCCTTCTCACCAATCAGGTGTGACTTTAAGGGAACACCTATTTTAAGACTGATATCCACAAAATACATGAGACTCTTTTACTTTTCCAGTAACTGCATAATCAAATTTTAAGTGAATTAGATAAATAAATCTTATAAACAATATAGCTCAGATGTATGTATATTTTTATTGATTTCAGAGAAGAGAGAGAGGGAGAGAGAGAAACATCAATGATCAGAGAGATTAATCGATCAGCTGCCTCCTGCATGCCCCCTACTGGGGATCGAGTCCACAACCCAGGCATGTGCCCTTGCCCCGAATTGAACCCAGGACCCTTCAGTCTGCAGGCCAGCTCTCTATTCACTGAGCCAAACCAGCTAGGGCAGCTCAGATGCCACTTTTAAAAACCATTGTTTCTTTGAATGATGGCAGATCCAACAATACCAATTAAGATAATTCTGAAATTGTGTATTCTTTTATTTACTCAACAAGTCTTTTGATAGACAACCTACTTTGTGCTAAGCCCCACATTAAGACCTTGAGATGTGGAGAGCAAACTCATGGTTCTTGGCAGAAATCATTTATGCTATAGTGCAAGTCCACAGCATCTAAAGTTTCATGCATTAAGTGTTTGGATAGATAACAGAGGGTTTATCCTATGGGGGCATAAAAGAAGTACCTAACTCAGACCTGGGAGAAATTAGGGGAGACTTATTTGAGCAGCTGATAGCTAGCTGCATTTTAAATAATGGGTAGAAGTAGCTGAGTGAATAAGAAAATTGATAAAAATAAAATAACATCTACACAACTCTCCATAGAAACGTCATGGCAGATAGGATAGCAAGGATCTCTCCATTCGGAAGGAGGTTATTTCTGCAGAGTGTAGTGTTTGAGCAGAGTGTATATTCTTTCTGCCTTTCCTGACCACAATTGTGTCCCTTCCATACCTCCCAAGCCTCTAGAAAAATGATTATTTTTCATTTGGGGAAATAACTCAGGATTAAACAAGGTCTGCAATACTTTTAGACAAAATAGTCACAATATCAATTTATCGGACCTCCATAATAAAATTAATAATACTTCTGTTGTACTTACTATGGGGAACAGAAGCTGCCAATGAAGTCTAGGAACTAATTCAATGAGATAAAATTGTTCATTTGTGAACTATCTCACAACTCAAAAGACAATGTTTTAGGTCATTTTATGTCACTGAGAATTTCACCTTAACACTCGTGACAATATAATATGAGTGCTATCTATTATAAACATTTTGGCAAATAACTGAACATAATGAAATACAATTCTAATTTCATGCTCCAGCCTTTTAGAGGAAAGAAATCCCCTATAATTAACATATTATACAAAATGACCAAATGGACGTGGGGATAATGTAAAATAAATCTCAGAATTTAATGAGCTTTTAAATCATCACTAGTTAAGACAATTGGTTGGGCCTATTATTTTCAGTAGCAAGCTAAAAATCATTTCACGTGATAATTTCGAGGGTTAATTGTTGCAGTTTATTCAATGTAATCTTCTCCACCGGCTTTATTTTTATCAGCCAGTACACCAATATGCCATGATTAGCATAAATTAAACTAAATGAATTCTGTGGGTTACTAAATTATTTTACACTGGTCTTATTTTTTTTCCCCCCCTCTCCAAACATTTACAGGTTAGGGAAGGGTGAATGGTTTGATGGCAAGTTCCAACTTTCAGCTGGTCAGCCTCGGCTCAAAAAGAAATGCTTAAAAACTGGGTGATTGATTTTCAGAAATCTTGGGTAGAAAAATACATTGTGAGAAATGTCATCACACAAGATATTGTATCATTATGCACTGACCTTTTCCAGAGGCCCACATGACTCATGGCTGGAAAGCAAGGGACTTGACATGCAAAGTTAGATAATGCAGAATAAGAAAGATCCAAGTGGGAGACTCAAATGAGCGATTTCCACTGTTCCAATTGACACACGGTGACCCTGGCCAGCTCCAGTAACATGTGCGCTTAACAAACTGAGTTTTATCTAATTTAGAAACCAGGTTGCTTTAACCTTGCTTTATTGGTGGTAACTCATCTTTCACTGAGAAGCTCAGCACAGGACCCCTTGTCTTATAGCCAACTTTAGAAAGAAAGAAAGTCTCTTACAGAGTGGTCCATCCACTCCAAGATCTGCCTTCCATCCACCTTATCACCATCCAGGATTACACTCCACCAGGACACCTCCTCCTCCTCAACACCAGTGCCCCACAGATACTTCCTCTTCCTACACAAAGACACTGACCCTTCCTCCTCCTCACTATCTCACTCTTATGGGAATTCACTTATCATTGACCACCTACCACTTTTCTCCTCTGCAATGTGGTCCTGGAGAAAATCTTCTTTCTCAGTCAACAGCATTTATTGTGCACCTATTATGTGCCAGACTCTGGTCTGGGGGCTGGGAATACATTCTTGGACAAAGTAGAAATGGTCTCTGCTTCACAAAGCTTGCAATCAACAGGAAAGACAATAATTGCAATGCAGTCATAGACATACTACATTAAGGAAAGTAGGGACCTGGAAGAAGAGGGGAGCATCTCTTCTCCCTCTTCAAGTTTTCTGTGATTTCTCTGGAAGCTAACTCTCCCCATCCACACCTCCTTTGCTTCTGAATGGGAAATTGGGATGGGCAACACCTTGGCTCACATTGGAAGGGCAACATTACTATAACAATGTGCTCCTCACTCTACACATCTTCTCTATGCAAGCCAACTCCTTTTGCAAAAGATGACCATTTCTTCTTTACTCCCAAGCTAGGGGTTTGCACTCAATGGCAGCTCCTCCTTGCACCGTTTACTCAGTGTTCAGGCCCATGTGGAAGGCTCTCCACATATGGGAGCTGTCCATTCTGCCCATCACCAAATTCCTATTTATTTTTTCCAGTGCCTATTTCATCACAGATGCCAGTAAATATATCTTGAATAAGTTAAATGAATAAATATGTGTTAAATTAATTGTTTTAAGAATCATGATATTCTTCAAATATGGCAGATGATATTTGAGTAGAAAGGTATGACCACAAAAAATTAGTCTCCTGTGAATAATAGCATAACAAAGTTCAAAACTATCATGAGTCTTCTTCAAGGCCCATTGGGAAACCCAATGGATCATTTGTGGACCAACTGACTAACACTAAGAGGCCTCAAGTACTAAATACCTGACTAAGTGCCAAGTTCATGAGCACATGGATGCCTCATCCAACAGAGTCCCTTTACTTAACACACAAATCAGCAGAAAAAAACATGTTCAGTTAAGGATTGTTGAATATATGAAATAAATAAGCTAAAATAGCCTTCTGACTCACAAGACAAAAGTATGTTAAGAATTTCTGTGCAAGCATTCACTGACTAGACTAGCGGCCTGCAGAAATGTTCTGTTTGATTTGTGCATTGTTTTCCTAAATTTTATTTTTTTTTACTAACATAAAGAATTTTAATGTAAAAATGACATTTAAGAATATAACTATCACATTTTCTCACTCATATGTGGAATCTAATGAACAGAATAAACTAATGAACAAAATAGATCCAGAGACATAGAAGCATGAAGAGATTGGCAAATTTCAGAGAGAGGGCGGGTTTGGGGGGGCTGGGTGGGGAGAAATTAACCTGGTAATTTATATACACATATGCATAGCCCATGGACACAGACAATAGTGTGGTGAAGGCCTGGGAGGGGCAGGTGCAGGGTGGAGAGGGTCAATGGGAAAAACAACAAAGGGGACATCTATATAAATATGACATTTAAAAATAATAAAGTGACACTTAAAATTTTTGACTTTCACATTTCTTGGAAACATTAGAGGATCTAACAATAGTGTAAGTGGGAACAATGCCAGAGGGAATTCATCTGGCACTCTGTGAGACTGTCTTGTTTGGATGGGGTTTGCACCTCCATTTCACCGCAGTCCCTTCCTGACCCCTGTAGGTATTTGGCTTTGTGACCTTGACCTAAACAAGCATATAAGGAAGAGCAACAGAGATCATTTGAGATTAGGAACCCTAAGTGACTTTTAAAATCTTAATTATTTATTGTTTAAGTCCTTTGACTGTTTTTTTAAACAGATAATTTAAAATGAAGAGTGATGGGATAAGGAAAAATGTAAAAAATATTTCTTTAATAAATTAAATAAAAATACTCTTACACCAGCACGCACACGAAAAACAGCAGGTTGGGTTTAGTTAACTTGTTCTCCACATTGTCTGCTGGCCTATAAGGAAGAGAAGGGATAAGAATACACATGGTCTAGAAAATGCTAGAAGGATGCCTCCTTTGACAGGACAATCAACAGGCACCTTAACAAAGTGGAGTGGTTTCATTCAGAGTCTGGCATCTGACAGTCATATTATTTTTCCTTGGGTTCGCCTCCTCAGGAACATAATGAAGTGAAAATGACTGAGAGTATGTGGAAAATCCAGGCTTCCCACGAAATCTGGAGTTATTTATGTGTGGGGAGAACTCTAGAAGGTGACATCAAAGACAAATAATAGCTATCAAGATGAAGAAAATAAACTCCAAAAGTAGAAAACAACCTTAGAAAGCCATATCCTACCAGTTGACAGGAAGGTTTCCTGAGTGCCTTATTTAAGGGGAAAAAAGAAGTGCCTTCTAGGATATACCATATTTTTCCGTGTATAAGATGCTATTTTTTTCTAAAATCATTAGACTGAAAATCAAGGCGCATCATATACCTGGAAGTCAGCCAAGGAGGGAACCACGAGGTGTGTAGCTGCCTATATCTTGTCAAACAGGCTTCTTCCAATCATGAGCCTTATTGTTACTGACGTCAGCTGATGCCATAATTGGAGGGGGAGAGTGTACAGATACAACAGGGACCAGAGTGTTCTGAGCCCATAAAGATGTCAAAAAATTAAAAGATAAATACCGGTAAGCAATTGTCTTACTCTGTAAAATTCAAACTGAATGTAATCAGCTATGCAAAAGAGCATGGAAATAGAGTTGCAGAGAGACAATTTGGACCTCCTCCCACTGAGTGTATGATCAGACAGTGGAGAAAACAGGAAGAACAACTCCTTAAGATGCCAACAAAGAAGAAGGCCTTAAAAGGAAAACCAGCAAACTATTTAAAATATTGATTTCTTAATTTTGGGTTGGAAAAGTGGGGGATGTCTTATACATGAGGGCATCTTATACATGGAAAATATGGTATATTTGGTTTGCACTAGGATATAACGCTCAGCAATTTATCCTAAAGCAGTATTCAGGCTGAGCTTGATCATTATGCCAAGAGTTGTCCTTACTTAATTTTTTCACTATTCTTGTTTCTAGTCCACTGTTTATTAGTCCAGAATCACAATAATAACTTGAGTCAACAGGGAAAGTTGCAAAGCTGAGGGCAGGAAATGATGGGCTCCAAGAAATAACCAAAGGCAACTGGCTCTGTCCTTGTTGCCCAAGGTTGGGCAATAATTTTATTGCAATCAGCAATGGATCCACATTTCACAAATCTTATGACTTGGCTAAGTAGTTTCTTTCTGAAAATCTCTAAAGAATACATTTCAAAATATGCATTCACCCACTCAACAATGTTATCGAGTATCAGGCATCATAAGGACCACTGCTGAAGCTGTTACAGTCTAGGGAGATGGATAAATGTGCAAATTCATAATTATAATATAACAGGATAAAGGGTATTTCTAGGGCACCCAAAGTACATGGCAACAGGGGAGAATCTGGTCAGGGAAAAACCCCTAGTAGCAGCTAAAAAAGAATGGTTAGGTGGTATCCAGGCAACAACCACAGTATTTATGGTTTGTTCACCTTACACAACGGATATCTACATTGTGCCAGGCACTGTGTTTGACTCCAGGCCAGGGTGCCGGGCTGTGGTGCTAGAACAGGGGTGGGCAAACTTTTTGACTCGAGGGCCACAATGGGTTCTTAAACTGGACCGGAGGGCCGGAACAAAAGCATGGATGGAGTGTTTGTGTGAACTAATATAAATTCAAAGTAAACATCATTACATAAAAGGGTACGGTCTTTTTTTTTTTTAGTTTTATTCATTTCAAACGGGCCGGATCCGGCCCACGGGCCGTAGTTTGCCCACGGCTGTGCTAGAAGGTGTTAAAGCATATGACACCACTGGGCCATGTGAAGAGCCTACTCATGCTGGAATGAAGAAGTGTGAGTGAGTGGGGGAAGAGATGACGATGAAGGGATAGGCAGGAACAACATTGCCAAGGTAAAGTTTAGACTGCCACTAAGGCTGGGGCAAATGAAAGGCTATACACAGAGATTACAAGTCAGATCTGGGTTTTAGAAAGATCTTTCTGGATGTTGTGTAGAGAATGGACTGCAAAGACGAGTAGAGGCAGGGGGCCAGTTAGAAAGATGGTCTAAGAACAGATAAGGACCTGATTTCAAAAATTACTTCAAAGCTTTAGTAATAAAGACATCATGGTTCTGACATAAGTATAGACATATAGATCAATGTTATAGAATGGAAGGACAGAAATAAATCTTTACATTACTGTCAGTAGACTTTAAATGAAGATGTCAAGACAATTCAATAGAAAAGGAAAGTCTTCGCAACAAATGATGCTGGGATAACTGGATATCCACACACAAAAGAATGAATCTGAACCTCGATATCATACCAAACATAATAATGAACTCAAAATGAATCATAGAGCTAATGTAAAAGCTAAAACAATTTTGAAGATTACATAGACTTTGGGTTAAGCAAGATTTCTTGGGTGTGACACCAAAAGCAAGGCTATAAAAGAAAAAATATCAATAATTTGCAGCACATCAAAATTAAATTGTTGTACTTCAAAAGACATTATTAAGAAAGTGAAGATACTCTGAATATGGAGAAAACACTTTAAAATCATCTATATAAATAAAAGCCTAAGCGACCAAATGACCGGTTGCTATGACATGCACTGACCACCAGGGGGCAGGCACTCAATGCAGGAGCTGCCCTTTGGTGGTCAGTGCACTCCCACAGCCAACCTCCACAGCCCCTCCTCCCGGCCAACCAATCTCCTGTGGCCCCGATCAGCACCGATCGCCAGCCAAGCTGAGGGATCCTACATGTGCACAAATTCGTGCACCGGGCCTCTAGTATTCCAATAAAAGACTTGTATCTAGAACTTAAAATTCTTACAACTCAACAATAAAGAGACAAAACAATTTGAAAATGGGCGAAAGATTAAGCACACATTTCTCCAAAGAGCATATATGAGTGGCCGAAAAGCACATGAAGAAATGTTCAACATCATTAGTCACACAAGAGAAATATAAATCAAAACCGTAATGAGATACCACTTTGTACCCACTAGGATGACTGTAGTCAGAAAGACAATCACAAGTGTTGGAGAAAATATAGAGAAATGAGAACCCTCCAACATTTCTAGTGGAAATGTAAAATGGCACAAACACTTTGGAAAACAGTTTGACAGTTTCTCAAAATGCTAAACATAAAATTACCATATGACCCAGCAATCCTATTCTTGGGTATCTATTCAAGAAAAAAACAAACATATTTCTACACAAGGACCTATACACATGTTCAGAGCAGCATTATTTATAATAGCCCCAAAGTGAAAAAGACCCAAATGTTCATAACTGGTGAATGAATAAACAAATTGTGGCATATCTATACCATAAAGTACTTTTTGGCCCTGAAAAAGAATGAAGTACCAATACATGCTACAACATTAATGAACCTCAAAAATATCATGCTTAGTGAAAGAAGTCAGACACAAAAGACCACAGTGTATAGAAAATATCCATTTATAGAAAATATCCCCAAAAGTAAATCTATAGAGACAGAAAGTAGATTAGTGGTTGCCTGGGGCTAGAGGCAGCAATGGGGAATATACAAATTGGTACTAGAGGTCTTATTTGGGATGATGGAAATGTTCTAAAACTGAATTGGGGTGCTGGTTATACAACTCTCAAAATATACTTTTAAAATTATTGAACTGCACACTTAAGATGAGTGAATTTATGATATGCGTAAAATAAACAGGAAAGCCATTAAGAGACAAATCTCTATATATAAAAGGCTAAGTGTCCATCCTTCCCTCCAACCGGTAGCTATGATGTGCACTGACCACCAGGGGGCAGATGCTCAACACAGGAGCTACCGTGATGCTCACTGGCCATTTAAAAATAAAAGACACCACCGACCTGGCGCCAACAAACCAACACTCGGCATCCCCCAAGTGGGACACAGGCCCCGCCACCACCTGGAGCGACACCCCCCCAAATCACAGCCAACACTACCGAGATCCCATGGGGCAAAATGTGGCCCAGGGCCCACAGCCCAGCCCAGAAACAGTCACTGTGGGCACCGGTTAATGCCTGGCTTCCTCTCCCTAGCGACTAGCCTCCTTGGAGTTTCTTCAGCCCAGGAACCCAACTTGCTTTATAGCCAGGTGCAAACATTTTACAGTTCAACCAAATGTTTGTGAAGCATTTCCCATGCCTCATCTTATTTGATCCTCACAGAGGTCCTGGAGTAGGTAGATAGGAGACTCAGTAGAATCCTATTTTCTTTTCATTAGCAAGACAACAGAGATTTACAAAGTTTAGAAACAGAGATTTACAAAGTTTAGAAACTTGACCCGACTGAAAAGAATTAAGAAATGGTGGAACTTAAAAATGACTTCAGGACTGTACAGAATATAGTCAAACACTGCTACAGTTAAATATTTTACCCTTTTTTCTCCCTGTGTGATCTACAATAATAATCTGCTTTGTGTTGATATTTACTGCTGTGTTGCTGACAATTACCTGAAAGAGAAGTTGGGGTGTGCCAGTGATGGCGAACCTATGACACACGTGTCAGAGGTGACACACAACCTCATTTTTTTGGTTGATTTATATGTTTGATATTTATTTTATATATTTAAATGCCATATCAAACATACAAATCTTTGCTTTACTATAGTTGCAAATATCAAAAAATTTCTATATGTGACACAGCACCAGAGTTAAGTTAGGGTTTTTCAAAATGCTGACACGCCGAGCTCAAAAGGTTCACCATCACTGGGGTATGCCAACCGCACATGTGTGTTTCAAACTGTCATTGTCAATCGTGAATTTGGTTGGCACTTCTATTATAGAGAAAGGGCGAATAGCAATATTAAAATATTTCTTCTAATTAATTTCCTTTCAAAGTGCATGAATCCGTGCACCGGGACACCAGTAAGAAATAAAAGGCCATGATGTGAACCACCAAAGAAGGAAATAGCATCAGCAGAACTTGGGGACCAAAATATGAGCGGCTGGCAAAAAAAATTCTAGGATTAAAAGGAAGGACAATCTTGATGGCTAATATTTATTGAACAAATGACAGACACTGACATATGTCTAATATGAATCATTGTGAGGTTTACAGGAATACCTTATCAGGATTAGACTACCATATGTGTTTTAAATAGGAGAAACTCTGTTGAAGCATAGAGAAATTAAGAAATTTTCTGAGGGTCATGCAGTCAGTAAGTGGTGACCAAGGCCAAGCCATCTGTGGAGTTAGTAGGACAAGAGGAGGGATCGGCTTCACATGCTGCCCTGGGAATTTATTATTATGGTTGACAAGCCTGTTTCCTGACATCCACAGAGCTATCCTGATCTACCCACGAGAGGGTCTCTTCTTTCCGAGCTGTGGATTCTGGCCGGAGCAAGTCAGTCTAAGCTTTGCCATCGCCTTCTGTAACAATGTCCATTGACTGATTGATTTTTCTGCCTGAGACTATCAGAAATGCTAGATGGTAGATCAGGGACAGTAGCCAGGGATAAATTAAGAGCAGTTAAGGCTCACTCTCTAGTGAGAAGATATTTAAAAGGCAATTAACAGCTTCCTTCTGACAAGCAGCCAGAAATAGCCAAGGAGGAGTCACCAGGTGGCAACCTACTTCCTCTGGGCAGCAACCAGAAAGCCATCTTATATGTTTTATGCCAAGAAGTTTGTCTTGAGAAACTGATGTTTCTTTGAGCACTTTTAAACCTATGTTGTTTAGAAGGTGACATTGGAAATATTAAGTACACACTTGCTGTGTTTCCTCAGTAAGAATTATACCTGTGCAAGAAAGAAACAGGTGAGCGTTACATCCCTGCTCACCTCGGGTACTTGAGAGAAAGCTGTGCAACCAGACTGCTATCCTAACCAGGCACCCCTCCCCTGGCAGAGCAATGTGGTGTGAGCAGTGTGCAGAAGAGACCAGCTGGCTCCCCCAAGGCTTTCTTTGCACTTTGGACCCTTTTACTGCAGGGCTACCTCTCTGTGTGGCGTTGGGTGAGCCCCATTTCCTCTCTGGATAGAAAATGAGAAGACTGGTGTGGGTGCTTAAAACTTCTTCTTGTCACCCAGCCAGTGTGGCTCAGTGGTTGAGCATCGACCCATGAACCAGGAGGTCACAGTTTCATTCCCAGTCAGGGCACATGCCTGTGTTGCAGCTTGATCCCCAGTAGAGGGCATGCAGGAGGCAGCCCATTGATGATTCTCTCTCATCATTTATGTTTCTCCTTCTCCCTCTCTCTCCCTCTCCCTTCCTCTCTCTGAAATCAATAAAAACAAATCTTTTAAAAAAAAAGTTCTTCTTGTCCACTTTAGCCTGTGACGTAGCCCAGCCTATTCACTGGGAAGTCTACTTCATAGGAAAGTCTACTAGGTGCTGTGGTGAAGGCTAAAAATAATAATACCAAGCATGATTCTTTTCCATAGAGTTAGAATAGTGTTGGTTTCCTCTGGCTGCTATAACATTATTACCACAAACTAAGTAGCTTAAAACAAAAGAAATGTGTTCACTCACAGCTGTGGTGGCCAGAAGTCCAACATCACAATTTAGGCAGCTTGGTTCCTTCTGGAGGCTCAGAGGGGAATGTTTTCCACGCTTTGGTCCTGGGTGCTGGAGGCTGCTGTCAGGCCTTGGCGCTCCTTGGCTTGTAGATGCAGCTCTCCGCTTTCCGCCTCTGTCTTCACATGTTTTCCCATGGTACTTCCCTCGTTGTCTCAAATCTCCCTCCCCTTTCTCTAGTAGGAATACCAGTCATGGGATTTAGGACTTACTCTAAATCCAGGAGGATCTCATCTTGATATCTTTACATCCCTATTTTCCAATAAGGTCAAATGCACAGGTACTGGGCATATCATATTGGGAACAGAATCAACCTGCTACCAAATAACTCACATTTAGTGAGACTTAATATGTACCTGATGTGTTTCTAAGTGCTTCAGGTGCATTATCCCATTTAATCCATACAATAACCCTATGGGATAGAAACTTATATTGTATGCACTTTATAAATGAGGAAGCTAAGATGTTGACTCACGGGTCCAAGTTACTCAGTTATTAAGCTAGGCATGCAGACTACAACCCAAACAAGGATTTCATGCCGCCTTCCATCCAGGCATAACCACAGAGTGCCAACTTCACATGGATTATAGGTGCTATTAATTTTCTTTCATTCATTCATTCATTCATTCGCAAACAACACAGTAAGCACTCAATATATAATTATTAAGTGAGTAAAAGCCTGCAGTGTCACAGACTCTGTGGAACACCAGGGTACAATGTCAACAAGATTCTGTTAGGCCCTGGCCAAAATCAGAAATGGTAGCTCTCTAAACCAGGCTTAATTTAGGGATGGATTAAAACTAGCAATAAAGCAAAATATCAAAACTCCAAGAGCCAGAAATGTCTCCTATCTATTTGTCCTGCATTAGTAAAAATAATATACTCTGGCCAGTGTGGTTCAGTTGGTTGGAGTATCATCCCAGGCACCAAACGATTGCTGGTTCAATTCCCAGTCAGGGCACACGCTTGGGTTGCAGGCTCGATCCCTGGTAGGGGGTGTGCAACAAGAGGCAGCTAATCAGTGTTCATTCTCCATGGATGTTTCACTCTCTCTTTCCCCCTCTCACTCCCCCGTCTCTAAAAATCAATAAAAATATCTAAAAAGAAACAATATGAAAAACAAAAACATCATGTAACTTTCACATATTACCACATGAGTTTCAACCTTTTGTGAAGTTTTTCTCTCTCATATCTAGAGGACTTCCTCAACTTTACATTTTATTTTATTTATTTTATTATTTCATTTTATATTTTATTTTACTGTGAGTTAGGGACAATTATTAAGTTTCAACCCATAAGCAGGTCTGTTGCAAGGGACGTGGGTGCATGGAAATGGCTGTTTCAGACTTTTGTATAACCTCTTCTGGGCAGACTGAGTGGCCAATCACAACTCTCTTAGTTCACAGAAGGCAGAGTTAAAGGCTGGGCCCCTCTTCTTCCTTAACAATAACATTTGAAGGGTAGCAGAATATGCCATCCCAAAGTATGCCACACATAAGGATTATTCTGAGCTAAAGGCAACTGAGAAGAAGAAGACACAGAAGAGCTCTCTGCTCTTCCTCTATTTGTCTGAAAATATATATTAGCTGTTTCTAATTATTCAAATTATTCAAAGTAATAGATGATGAGGTTCCCGTGGGAAGAAGGAAAGCTAAAGATAAGACCAATAGACCATAGTTTTAAAAATGTACTTTCCTCACTTTTTGCCAAAGCTGATGGCAAATCACAATGATAACAAGGGTGGTGATGAGGACTAGATTCATTTCTAGTTCCTTTCCACTAGGTATACAACTAGGAGAACAGGAGGTGACTCAGCAAAAGAAACAATAGCTCTGGCAATTCTGAAATCCAGAAAAAGCAGGCCTGGTAATTGGGTGCTAGCTGGATTTCTCCATGGAGAATGAACACTGATTAGCTGGATTGTTATCTTGAACACAAAACATATCCTGACCCGGCCCCGTGCACATTAGATGCATTCTGGAGAAGGCCCCGGTCATGCAAATTGCTGCCTACTGAGTCATTATTCATTGCCTTGCTTACATTGGCAGGAAAGTTTTCCCAAAAGGAGAAAAATGATCCCAAACTCTGATTAAAGGGCATACTTTAAGAATCTTAGTAATCATATCAAAAAGCCTTCTATAGTTTTCAATGCATGGCGTTTAGCTACCCCACACCCCGGCAAATGAACAATGAGTCCATGTTCATTGTTTACATTCAGTTACTACATATTTCTATTATATGCAAACCTCTTATTGGATGAACATCCCACCCCCTTGGATGGGCTGATTGTGTTGGCTGGTATTTTGCCCAAATGATCACATGGGTGACTCCTCATGTGCACTTGTCTCCTTTAAGTATTACTGAAAGTGGTAAGGAGGGCCAGGCTCAAAGCACCTAAAACACATCAGATTTCCCCCAAAATATGTCTGCCACAATTCACTCAAATATCCAGTTTCTTTGCTTTAGGCAGGAGTTTTAAAAACTCATTGTAATAACAGTGCTTATCTCCCACAATCAGAAGCACTATCTTTCAACAACAAACAGTGGGAAAACACAAACACGTTTATTCATATCTAATAAATGCAGTAGACTAAAATCATTCAAAATGTGGAAATCTGGAAAAATTAATAAAAAATAACCATGAAAATTTAAAAATAGCAAATAAATAAGAAACGTCCTCCCTGGGGACAAACCCCCAAACACGATAAAGGTGAATTTTAGCAGGGAGACTAAGAGTGGTTCATGTCCATTTATCCACCAGAGAAGTATTTATTCAGCTTCTTCTGGGTGCTGGACATTGTACCAGCTACCATGGAAATGGAGGAAAGAGGGAAACAGGACATGGATCCTGTCCTCAAGGAATCGCCATTCTAGCAGAGAAAAATGTTACTATGTAATTATGTTCACGTAATATATATGTTTGTGTACATGTTCTTCAATCCACTTAATAAGCAGAGTCTAATGAAATGAAAGGGAGAAATGAAAACAGTTTTTAAAACTTTTCAAGATAAGATGGAGTCTAGGAGTTTTAAATGGCTTTAAACCAAATGCTATTCTGATAACTTTTACTCTTGCCACTATCTTTAGACATAGACACATGGGTAAAAAATGAGATCTGCATATTCAAGGCAGCCAATCTGTATATGTGTACTCATTGACCTAATAGCTGCTCTATCATTCGTCAAAATACATTCTGCAGATTATTATCCCTTGAGAAAAAATATCAGAGGGTGGGGTAGGGGAGCCCATGGAATGAGTGCCCCCCCAGAATGTTCTCTTGGAAATGCTGCAGTAATAGATAACAAACATGCATCTATTGCTCTTAAAAGGATATTTGTAGACCACCTGCATTATTGACCCCAGTGGCACTTTATAGAGATTAAACTGCCAAACCCTGCTGTGCACATTTCCAGAACCTAATGTTTATACATTGAAGCAAATTGTGCACATTGAAACTCAAAATAAGCAGGTATGTAAGAAGGAATAACCTGTAATATGAAAGTTTATGACCAAATGCAAAAAAATGAAAATATAAAAGGTTTTACACTGAGCCACCAATATGTTGTTAAATGACCTTTACTTGGTTTTCCTGATTTCTTTCTTCTCAACATAAACGTGATTTAGTTGTTTGCATCAGTTCTTACATGGTCACTTCGTTAGCTTCAAGTTGTGGATTTGCCTTTAGAGAAGGCTAAAATAATGCAGCAGAAGACAGGGTCAACCAAAGGGAGTCATGCTCTTTGGTTATAAAGAAAGTGCCTACAGAGAGCCATGGGAGTTCATTAGCTTTGGTAGAAGATACTCATAAGATCAATGAACTTAGTCAAAATAATTTTATTTCCATTATGTTGGTTCCACAATGGACGAATATCCCTTTAGCCCTTAGTCTTTGATAAGGCCTATATAGCAACAAAAATCACTTAAATTTAGACCTAATTCCAAAGGGTCCTAGGTTTCTGTTATATAAGTCCTAGAGATCCTCTGTATAGCACAAAGCCATAGTTACAACACTTTATTATATTGTATGCTTAAAAGTTTTCTAAGAAAGTAGATCTTACATGTTATTAAATAGAAATATAAAAATAAATAATAAAAATTAAAGAGGACATGATAAAACATTTGGAGATAATGAATATGTTTATGGCATAGATTATGGTGATAGTTTTATGGGTTAATGCTTATCTCCAAACTTATCGAGTTGTATACATTAATTGTGCATGCTTTTTGTATGTCAATCACACCTCAAAAGTGGTTAAAAATAAATAGATTGATGCTGAAAATATCAAGTACAATATATACCTCATTCTCCATCATCGATCACATTAGTCTCTTGAAGATGTTAAAGTGTCCTAGAATCACACCCTTCCTGCTCCTAGCCCATGGAGGTTTTAGCTAAAATTTTCCACTAATATTATCATACTTAATTATATTTACAGTTATTAATGTTACTAAAAGTAATGTTTACGGTAGCTATTAAGTGAAATAATGCAAATAATGCATTTATAACAGCATCTGCCCAAAGTAAATGTTCCCTAAGTGTTGGCTGTTATTGTAATTTGTGAGTAACTTTAAATTCAATTTCTCCCTCACTCCTCACAACAACACTATTGGGTAGATATTTGTATTTCACCTCATTTTACAGATGAGGAAACTAAAGTTCAGTGATGCTAGATAGCTTGAAGCAAAAACCAACCAGATACAGATTCTGGGGATTATTCTAAGCATAATCAAAAGGCATTTTAAATACCTATCTTCTTGTCATTCATTAAACTCCAACTATTATAGCACTAGAGGCCCAGTGCATGAAATTCGTGCACTCAAGGGGGGGAGTCCCTCAGCCCGGATTGTGAGAGGGCGCCAGCCAGGCCAAGGGACCCCACTGGTGCACGATTGGGGCCGGGGAGGGACACGGGAGTTTGGCCAGTAAGGGAGGGACTGCAGAAGGGCTCCAGGGTGTGTCTGGCCCATCTCGCTCAGTCCCGATTGGTCGGACCCCAGCAGCAAGCTAACCTACTGGTCAGAGCGTCTGCCCCCTGGTGGTCATTACACATCATAGCGAGCGGTTGAGTGGCCTTAGCATATCATTAGGATATTATGCTTTGATTGGTTGAACAGACTACCGGATGACCAGACACTTAGCATATTAGGCTTTTATTATATAGGATTCCTTTTACAGATGAGAAAATTAAGCACAGAGGGGTTCACCAGTTCACTCAAGGTCATACAGATGGTCAGTTTTCTGTGTTAATTTACCTAGGCTCTAACCCCAATAATTCAAACACTGATATAGGTGACCCTGAGAACGTACTATAGATCTGAGTCAAGTCTATAATCAGTTAAGTAAAGGAGATTATCCTAGACCAGCCGTGGGCAAACCACGGCCTGCGGGCCGGATCCTGCCCGTTTGAAATGAATAAAACTAAAAAAAAAAAAGACCGTACCCTTTTATGTAATGATGTTTACTTTGAATTTATATTAGTTCACACAAACACTCCATCCATGCTTTTGTTCCGGCCCTCCGGTCCAGTTTAAGAACCCATTGTGGCCCTCGAGTCAAAAAGTTTGCCCACCCCTGTCCTAGACAGTCTAGGTCTGGCTGATTCTATTAGGTTACAGGCATGAAGAGTAGAGCTGGTACTCCCCTGAGGATGAAGAAATTCTACCTGTAGACACAACATCAGCTCATACCTGAGAGTTCCAGCCTGCCTGTCCAGTGGCCTGCACTGTAATTTTTGGAGTTGCCTACCCAGCCCCCACCATCAAGTGAGATAATTCCTTGCAATGATTTTCTTAATATATGTCTCCTACTGGTTATGTTTCTTTGGTTGAACGATGACTGATACTCCTGGATTCAAATCTCTGTGTCCAGAGACAGAGTTCAGCTCTGAGTTACTGGTACCATGGTAACCAACAAAATTCACTCTTAAGCTAAATAGGTCTTGGCTTTGTCAGATCCCCATTGGCTTAATTAACCAGTTTTAACCATACACACCATCATAAACAAACGGGAATGTTCTTTTATTTATGAAGCACTGCCTTCTAATTATAAGACAATAATAGCAATGTAATAATAATTAACATTTAGGAAGAAATTACCACCTTCCAACAAAGAACCAAGATCTTTGCATTCATTATCTTACTCAATGGGTATAAATTATCAAGAGATAGAAATCTTGTCAACATAAGGAATTATCTTCTGAACACAGAGCATCCTAAAGATCCCCTGAGCTGTTCCAAGAGATGGAAAGCTATCCATCTGTCAAGGTGTATGCGCCCAAGTTCAAGTCACTTGACAGGAACATCAGGCGGAAAATTCAGCATTGGATGGTAGCTAAAGATGAAAAACACAAAGCTCCCTTATTCCCAAACTCTGTCCTCTGACAATTTACACACTAAGTCTGCATCATATCACTTTTAAACTGCTGATAAAACTGTCCTCAAATAACCGAGTAAATGCATGTGTGGACCTTTTTCTTTGCAAAATTATAAATAAATCAATGAACCTTATCTTTTCTTCTGTGGCCTCCCACAAGGGTGACTACAAAGATCTATAAACAGGCACTCAAAAAATGCAAGTTAAATCAGAGTGAATTCTTAATTGTTCCCACTGAGAGTTGGAGTAATGGACAGACAGACAATCCAAAAACAGCAGATAAGGGCTAAAAAAATTTTTATATTTGGCCTTAAATTCTGTACCCTACTTGCTCCATGATCAAAGGGTAACTTATAGCTAAAAAAGTATTCACTTCCTTGACAGAATTCTGATCCCCCTGTTTTTAAATCTCTAGATTAAATTTATTAGAATTCTTAATTCTTAAAATTATTACATACAAATTTTCCACAGTACATGGATTAGCAAACCTAATTGTGAACTAATTACTTTGTTAGAAATGAAAAGTACTTTGCACCATAAAGGCAGTTCACACCAAGCCTCCCACAATGGAAGGTTCTTGTCTTATCTTGACCCTGAAACTCTGTATTTGCTTTATTCAGAGGGTTAGGCTACAGGCAGGTGAATTTCTATATGGTCTAAGGCTTAGACTCTAAGCCAAAGGCTAGAGAGTGAAAGAAAAGAGACCTTCGGGAACTAGAGATAAAATATGAATCAGCTGCATTCATTGCTTAAGCCATGGAGGTGGCTCTACAAAATGAGAAAAAGCTTCAACTTCATTTCTTTTGTTTACATAAAAATAAACAATAAAAACTAGTTCAAGACAGAATGATTTGAAAGTAGGCCTCCTTCCCTTATTGTAGCAACAGCTACTACTTGTTAAAAAGCTTTCTTACTGTCTTGATTTCTCATCTAAAACCACCTTTGCATTTAACTTATAGAATCCTCCCTAAGAGTTTAAGAAAACTAGATGCCATGAGAAACCCCATTTTACAGAAGACAAAATTAAGGCATAGAAAGTAACTTGCCCAAGGCAAGGACATGTGGTGGGGTCACATAAGATTCCAACTCACACATTTTGTCATCATGCTATAAACTCTCAGCTAGAAAATCTGAGAGTTGAATTAGATGTTCTCTCAGGGTCCTTTAGCTCTTTGTATTCTGTGATTCTACAGTATAGCAAATACACATATTAAATAAAAAAAATTAAAGGGCTAGCCTCAGAAAAATGTTCATTTGAAGAAATATTCATCCTTCATGACCCAGATTAAATGTCACCTCCTCTATGCCCTCGGCATATATGCCAGTATATCCTAGTGTCTCAAACCCTGGCCTTGGCAGTCATCACATCATGATATTATGGTTAGCTTGTCTTGCTTGCCTCCTTGGATGCTAACTCTTCTGGCTCAAGACCATGATTCCTTCATCTTTGTGAAACTCCAGAGCTGGAACATGATAGGTGCTCAGTAAATATTATATTTATTTATTATAAGTACTTATTTTATAGCATATAACCTGCGTAAGTATTAAGACACTTCCCAATTACAACAAAGTTAGGGGAAAATAATATTCAAGAATAAGGTATTAAAATAACCTAGCCCCCTATCCTTGCCACCCACAAAATCACCCTATACCCTCCAACTATATTCTTTTGGCCCTACCCTCAGGACCTTGAATTTTCTGTTCTCTTTCCTGAAAGGCCCTTCACTTGTGTCCTCGTGACTCATTTTAGATTTCTGTTAAAATAGCAGTGAGCCTACCTTAAATAGAAAAATTGTAATTTTCTAATATGCTCTAAAATAAATGTCTATTCAATTAACCACCTAAAAACATTTTATATTCTATCAGTATTTAGCATGAGTATGTTGGTTAGTCAAACACTGAGTTTAGGAGTGAAAACCCTGTGTTTAAACTCAGCTCCACAGCTCACCGACTGTGTGATCTCACCTCTCTGACCTAGGTCCTCACCTAACAAATGCCACTAATGTTCAAACAGTAGGGTTATGGTAAAGATGTGAGTAACTCAGGGGCACTACCGAATGCACCAGGTACAGGAAGGTGCTCAAGAAAGACGTGTATTTTAACAAATGCAGAGTAACAGAAGGCAAAAAGGATGAGGGGAAAAAAAACAGAAGCTGCTGAACGAAATTCCAGGAGTTTGCTCAAATCCAAATGAATGGTTCTCTGTCAAAAGTTTTAAATAGACCCTAACAGTTAAAAAATCGGGAACATGGAAATTACATATATACATTAGAGGTGTGTGTGTGTAAATCTTTTACATGGAAATTACATGTGTACATTAGCAGTGTATGTATAATTATTTTATATGGAAATTACATGTGTACATTAGAAGTGTGTATATAATTACATGAAAATTATATAATGTACATTAGAGGTGTATGTGTATAATTATTTGTTAACAATGTTTACGGTAATGTGGGTGAGGTCGCTTTAGAAAAAAATGGTGTAATTAAGGTGGTTTGATGGCAAGTTGCTTTATAAGTAACTGCTTAGATTAATAAATCAACTGAAGTACATTTAAATGGTGGGCAGGGGCGCTCAGGTTCCTCTTGAAGAAGCTTAGAAGTGGAACCAGTAAGTAAGACAGATGTTCCAAGGGGCAGTTTCCTGATTCACTGACCCCAAGAGGACGCAAAGTGCCAGCTCACAAGAAGATGGAAGAAGATGGGGAGTGTTAGCAGGTGGTTACCCCAGGGAGGAGCAGGGGAGCTTCTAGTTTTCAGAAAAGAGGAAACCACGTTGGCAACTTCCAAACTAGAGGCTGGTGCACCGGGTCGATATTACACAGCACGGCCAGAGGTTGTCTCTGTCCTCATTCATGTCCATGCGTACTCCACACCCTCTCCCTGAATGGGCAAGACCAGGGGGTGAGAAGAGCCGTTGAGAGATGTCTCAGAACTTCTTTCTCCAAGGCACTCCTCACCTCATTTCTCCCCTCTGGTGCCCTGAATTATTTCCAAACACAAATATATTGCTTTTAAAGAGAGATACCTTCCAGCCACTTATGAAAGATTTGTTTTGCCCTATCGATACCCACTGTTTTCTTATATTTCCCACAAGCTAACTTTTGTCCAGCCCGCTCTTCCTGTCCTACCATTAAACACCCTCATTTCCAAAGTTTGGTTAGGTCTTCATTTTTCATTTCTTTGTTTTGCTTGCTAAGATGGAGGCATATCCTATTTAGTTAAGTGTGTAGACATACAAGAATAGAATGCAAACATGGGAAGGAGCCCTGGCTGTTACTTAGCCCAAGTTTTACACGCAAATAAATAGAAGCTCAGGGAGGTTTACTTTCTAAACATTCTCAGGCCGAGGCTGTAGGTCGAGCCATTGACAGACTGTACTCATTGTACCACCTCCTGCTGGGGAGCTGAGCAAAGATTTCCCCTGGGGGAATTTAGTGCTCCATGGATTTCTGAACGCTGTGCTTGTTGCTTAATTTTGTACTTAAGAAAGAGAGGGCTTAATTAAAGGAATAGGAGATGGAATGGGGTGGGGAGAAGGAAGAGAAGCATGGTATAATACAGGGGGAAAGGAATAAACAATAAAATGTTTTTAAATAGAAAAGCAAGGGACAACTTGCGGGCTGAGGCAGGACACATCCTTCATGTTAGAAGACATATCACAAGTATAGCCCTCCCTCAAAAGGCTTAAGGAAGTCAGCTTACCCAGAAATTTGCATTTTAGCATATGAGAGGAGAGAGAGAGAGAGAGAGAGAGAGAGAGAGAGAGAGAGAGAGAGAGAGAAGGAATTAAACAGTACAACAGAGTATCAAGTATCAGGCAAAGTGTTATTACTGTCTTGAAATATGAGTAAATGGTCAAAAACTAGCAAGGAAAGAAGGAATAATTTTCTTAATATTTTTGTTTTACTTATATGAACATCTTAATAACAGTCAATGATCCTATCTAATAATAGGGAAACATGGTAATTAACTGTAACTTTGCTACCCTTCCCATTGGCTAATCAGCGAGATATGCAAATTAATCGCCAGCCAAGATGGCGGCTAATTTGCATATGTTGGCTCCAAGCCACAGACTGAGGCTTTAGGCCTGGGTCAGGGAGGAGCCAGCCAGCGATCCTTGAGCCAGCGATGGTTGATGGCTGCAATGGCAGGGAACCGGGGCAGAGCCAGCCAGTGATCATTGAGCCAGCGATCCTTGATGGCGGCCGCGGCCCAGGCCTAACACCTCGGCCTGAGGCTTTAGGCTTGGGCCGGGGAGGAGCCAGCCAGCAATCGTTGATGGCAGCGGCGGCAGGGAGCTGGGGGTGCCCCAGTCCAGGCCTAAAACCTCGGCCTGAGGCTTTAGGCTTCGGCTGGGGAGGAGCCAGCCAGCGATCATTGATGGCGACTGCAGCGGGAACCAGGGCGGAGCCAGCCAGCGATCATTGAGCCAGCGATCCTTGATGGCGGCGGCGGTGGGGAGCTGGGGTGCCCCGGCCCTCACCTAAAGCCTCGGCCAGAGGCTTTAGGCTTGGGCCGGGGAGGAGCCAGCCAGCGATCATTGATGGCAGCGGCGGCGAGCTGGGGGTGCCCCGGCCCAGGCCTAAAGCTTCTGCCAGAGGCTTTAGGCCTGGGCTGGAGCGGAGCCAGCCAGTGATCCTTGATGGTGGTGGCGGCCCGAACCGGGGCGCAGCCAGCCAGCGATCCTTGATGGCCACGGCGGCTGGGAGCTGGGGGTGTCCTGGCCCAGGGCTAATGACTCGCCAGAGGCGTTAGGGCCAAACCAGCAATTGGTGTGAACTACAGAGGAAACACCTTTTCTGACTGCTGATTGGTTAAGCTCCCTGTATGCCACTGGTAATATTCTTAGTAACTTGGGTAATAAGAGTCCAAAAAGTGATCTAGGGTTTTTTTACCACACTTCTGGAGAAAAAAAGGAAGGCTGGAGGGTTAAGAAATGTCATATCCTGTCCTAGCTGGTTTGGCTCAGTGGATAATGCCTCGGCCTGCCGACCACAGGGTCTGGGTTCAATTCTGACCAAGGGCATGTACCTAGGTTGCAGGTTCCTCCCTGGCTCAGGCCCAGGTCAGGGCTCATGCAGGAGGCAACCAATCAAAGTGTTCCTCTCACTTTGATGTTTCTCTCTGTCTTTCCCTTTCTCTTCCACATTCTCTAAAAATCAGTGGAAACATATCCTCAGGTGAGGATAAAGAAAGAAGGAAAGAAATGTCATATCCTATGAAAGACACTTCTTGAAAATGCCTAAAGAAAGTTGTCATTTTTTCATTGTAAAGGGACTGGAGTCTGTGTTGATGAAAACACCTTGGTGGCTGCGGTGACTGGCAGTGGCTGCAACAGTGCGGTGATGGGGCTGGTGCCTTCCCCTGATCAGCCCGGTCGACTCCCACAAAGGGAGGCCTGACTGTGGCTTAGGCCCACTCCCCAAGGGGAGCAGGGAGCAGGTAGTAGGACATCCCCTGAGGGCTCCCAGTATGTGATAGGGGGCAAGCTGGGCTGAGGGACCTCCCCCCAGTGCACAAATTTTTGTGCACCGGGCCTCTAGTATATATATAAAAAGCCAGTGACTGTAAATCCATAACGACCAGAATGACTGGTCACTATGACACCCACCTCGGCCAGCTAACTGCCAGATCAGGGGGTGGGGCCAGCTGGCCAACTGCCTGCGGCCCCTCCTCCTGGCTGGCCCAGGTCCTGATGGGCCCCCACCACCCCATGGCCCCGATGCCCCTCCTCCCAGCCAGCTCAGCCCCCGATCAGCCCCCAACCCCATCAATTGGGGGTAGGGATGGCCAGCCAATCTCCCCCAGCCCCTCCCCCAGCCGCTGACTCCCGATTGGTCCCCCACCCCAATTGGGGGTGGGGCCCACCAGCCAATTACCCACAGCCCCTCCCCCTAGTCTGCCCTGCCCTAATTGGGCCCTGATCAGAGCGGGCTGGCCAATCTCCCACCGTCTCCTCCTCCTGACATGCTCAGCCCCATCCACCAATTGGGGCTGGGCAGGCTGGATTCCACCTGTGCACAAATTTGTGCACTGGGCCCCAAAATAATATATAGGTCTAAGCGACCTTCTGACTGTTCCATTGTTATCTAGAGACTAGATATACACTGACTATATATTTAATAGTCAGTGATATGTCAACAATTTAAGCATCATTATCAAATAGCACAAGAACTAATACAAGTCACGGAATAGACTGACATACCTCAATGTGCGGATGGTGGGATGAGAAGAAATCAACCAAAGAACTTATATACTTACTTATATGCATAGCCCATGGACTTGGGCAATAGGACTGGGAAGGATGGGGAGGGGCTTGGAAAAGGGGGGAGAAGTGGGGGAAAAGGGAGACATCTGTAATACTATCAACAATAAAAAAATATATAGATTTAAAAAATAAATGAAAAACAAAGTTTGTAAAACTTAAAAATAATTAAAATCCATGTGCTGGGGGAAAAAAAGAATGAATACAATGCATGCATCTATCATATTGATGTAATCTGTAGCAGAGGCAACATGGAAAGACCTCGGCACATCAGTCTCTGGGGATCGCCACTACCATGGCCTCCTTGTGAGGGCAGGGCCCTACCATGAGCATCTCTGTATCCGGCAACAGATACAAGATGTGAGCACAATGAGTATTTGTTAAGTGTCAGAATGAGAGAAAGCAATGCTCTCACTCACACATCAAGGAGGAGGGTGTGAGTTCTAAAGTGGGTAGTCCCTGCAGCTCTCTCTGCCCCAGCAGCTTGCATGCAAATAAAGTGCGAAACCCCGGCCAGAAATTAAATTTACATTTAAAAATCAAATGAGATCCCATTTTTACTGGAAGGACGTGGGCATGGTCTAATGCATGAAAGATTGTCTGTGTTAGTATCAGCCAGATCCTGAAAATACAGATGCCAAGTCCCCTAATTACCGAAAATTCATGAGCTTCCCTTTTTTTATTGTATTTCACATTATTTCTGATTTCAAAGCAAACTCCATCTTTCATGTGAGAAACACAAACCCTCTAGCCATTTCTGCTCATGCTGCGAATTGTGCTTCTGATATTAAAAGAGGCTTTGTAAGTTCAGTGTTCGTTTATCCTAGTATTTATCATAAGGCGCCACTGTTTAAGGGAAACACCTATTTGCTTACAGAGGATCGACCCAGGTAACAGGCTGGTTACATGAAATTCAGTCCAAAATTCAAGTTTAAAACTTACCATTGTCTCTTGGAATGGCAGCTGAAAGGGGAAATAAAAAAAGCAAAACTCACCAGCTCAGCCAGCTAGCAGGAGGGGGAGGAGAGGAATTAGCAAATCTCAGAAAAATAAAGCTACATAATCCGCTATATCTCAGGCTACCTTTATCCTCCAAATCCCCCATCTTTGTTTAAGCTACAAACAGACTCCATAAACATCAGCTCACTGGCCTCCCCTATTATACACCTCCCTGAACAAATCAAATGAAGTTTGGGTTGAAAAGCTGAT